>NC_080670.1:7329030-7604030 GCF_030247195.1 Topomyia yanbarensis | reverse complement strand
TTGATACAAAAATTTTCCTTCATCATCTGCGTACAATACTTCCATACAAGTTCATCCATTCTGCTTAGTTTTTTCATAATTGGCAAACTACAATTATACAAATTGAAAACGCAAATGTTTTCATTAGCTGAACAAAGCTGTTTATTCTTGCTGGCCTATTTGATATACTATTGTAATTATAATGAATAGGGTTAGGTTGATTTACGTTTCCGAGTAAGTTCTTTTGGTTAGCGTCAAATCCAAAAATAAGCGATGCTTCACAATCATGAAAAGCATATACAAAAATGTAAGTTAAGTTCTGTCTAAATTTATGACAAACATGTAACATTCACTTTTCTCTTACTGTTGGAAGGAAAATAATCCCTCAAATCAGAAATTTTTGCAGTTTGGATCAAAACTGAACGTCTTAAACTATTTCGATATTTTGTACTGCTGTTTGTTTTTTATTTGCTGGTATCATGTTGTTCGGGATTTACTGCATTATTCTTGTTGAAAATCGCCTTGTTCACAAGCTCAACAGAACTAGATAATTCTCTCAATATAAACAAATGTTAAGGTCGCAAAAAATACTGCACTGGTTGTTCGAATCGATCATTGTCTTGCTTGCCGCCAGCCTTCCTTCCTGGTGTTGTTTTAGTCTTTCAACTAAAATCCTATCTAAACTATGTTTACTGTATTTGTTATCATTGTTTTTGTTTTAATTCGCTGCGTATAATCGCACCGCAATGCTACGCATTTCAAAGCTTCCAACAAACTGATTAGGTTAGGTTTTTTTTATATTTAGAGCAGAAAATAATCAAACATTGATTAGGAAACAAAAGATATACAACGCACGTTGAATGAAACTAATCTACAAAGTTTTTTTTCTACCGGTGACTTAATACAAATCATGATACTTAAACTAGTTCTATTTTTACAAAATACAACTTATTCGTTATGATATATTTACAACGTAAATATGATGAATTTTAACTGATGAAACTATACAACAATGCAAACTTGTACTTTGAGGGGGGGTGGGGTGGTTTTATTTCACTTTGAGTGCCGCGTTAATGGTTTTGTTTATAAAAGGGAAGTTTACTCAATTCAATTTCGACTGACATTTTGGAACTTTGTTAAACCTATGGTAATTGATTCCAAAATGTGGTGAAAATTGACAATCGGCCCTATTCTGCGCGGCGTGTGACGTGAGATGACTAATCTCACCTCACTCTACGTGACTTTTCTCACCCAATTCTGAAGAGTCACTTCGGGTGACGTGAGACGTCCATTTAACTGAATGGGGAATCTCACCTCACCCGAGTCGACTCTCAGAATCGGATGAAAAAAGTCACGTAAAGTGAGGTGAGTTTAGACGTCTCACGTCACACGCCGCGCAGAATAGGGCCGAATTATTTACTATTTCCGAACAATTGGTAGAAATTGCTCGCGACGCGTCACAAACAGAGATTTTATCCTGCGCGGCATGTGATGTGAGACAAGTGACTCATCACCCGAATCAACTCTCAGATTGGGATAAACAAAATCACGTGTAGAGTGAAGTGAGATTTGTCGTCTCACGGCACAACCCGCGCAAGGCAGTACTGAGAGGCACGACAAATGAGCGTTTAACTAAAAAAATATTTGAGTTACTTTTAATATAAATATATATTAATTACGATTGTTAAGTGAAGAATGAAGGTTGAAGAGCTTTCTATCTTCAATTTCCAAATCCAATCGTTCATTGCAAATGCCAAAAAAATCCATAAACTCAAAGCAAAACAACGCTTGGGTTTATCTATCCAACTAAACTGATCAATTGATGCTACGATGAAATTGTTTTTGGCCAAATTTTACGTTAATCAACTCATTTCACTAATATTTCCGGCACTCTTTTTGAGAAAAGAAACGATTCGGAAATGATGCAACAGGTTTGTTCAGAACAACATAGAAAACAAGCTAAATATTGCTACAATTTATTGCTGATCTGGCCGATTCCGCCTGAGCGTGGTGGCTTCAAGATGAAGTTTACAATCGAACGCAGAGAAGGAGCTGGCCCTGGCAGTGCTTAGTATTTCTTCTACATTTACGATCTAAAACTTCACCGGAGGCCACCTCATTACCATTCATTGCTACCAGCCATTCTGCGCGAAGAGTAATGCTATAGTAAGTTAATTTAGCCTTTACAAGAATAAGAGAGACGGAAAGCTTACCAAATAACAGCTTTTACAAAAAAAGGAGTAAATAATATAGACAAAAACTTCCACAATCAGTTGTGTATCACATTATTGAAAGATAATCTAGGCTACTTTCAAAGATTCTCACATCGTTCCTGTGCTGCTGTAACTGATCAAACTTCGGACTGAAAGGGGGTACCCCGCCGCCGGGCAGTGTTATGTCCCACAAAACAAGAAATGAGATCTCTCAATATTGTTAATATGCGTTTTCAGTGTTTTGTGCTACAAAACGTGGACAATCCCATGCATTGGGTTTTAATTAGCTTTGTATTTCCGATGCATTTTACCTTACAAACTGTAACCGTCGCTCTAAAGTGTCACTCACTATGAGGACACACCACGCGTGTAACTTTCTAGAATACTTGTTCTAAAATATAAAAATAATAACTACAAAAGCGGGAGTAAATGGGGGATCATCGCAGAATAGGCGGTATTCTCCGGGGGTTGACCTTATCCGCACGGTGCTTAGGCTATTCGCGTGACTAACGGAGTCTTCCGCCGGTTGTGATGCTGTTGCTGGTGAATCTGCTGAAAGTGCTGCCCGCTGGTAGTGAACTGAAACTGCTGTCCATTCAACTGGATCTGATTTATTGTAGTGGACGTCGTTGTCGCTGCCGT
Organism: Topomyia yanbarensis; assembly: GCF_030247195.1. Lineage (NCBI taxonomy): Eukaryota > Metazoa > Arthropoda > Insecta > Diptera > Culicidae > Topomyia > Topomyia yanbarensis. Next base: position 7,601,196 of record NC_080670.1, on the reverse strand, counting down.
CGATGAAACAAACCCGGTTCGGTTGTTGTGCGTTGTTCCGGTGCCAGCAAGTGCAGAGGCAGGTGAGATGGAGTAATTGACATCGAGCCTGGCCCGCTTGGCTGCCGGTTCCAGCTGTTGGAAGGAAAGCTGCGGTCGCTGCTGGTTGTTATTCTGGTGAGCGGAAATGTATACCGATTCATCCTCGTCCTCGAGCGTGAGCAGATCTTTCTGTACGAACTCCAGGGTGAAACCTTCCTTCGAGTCGACATTGATGTCGTCGTAGAATTCCGGTACCTAAAATGGAGATAAATTTGGGGGTTAATTCGGTTTCGAGTAGCCGAATCATGGGCGAAATTCCGGGGAAAATTTTCATTTGGACGTAAGTAACAATGAGAGCCTTTCTTTCGATCATTATGGCGCCACTGAGAAACACGACCTTCTTTTTGACTATATCATAAAGATAATTTCTAATTATTACTGGTCCCTTGCCTCTTTCTTTATCCATAAAAACAAACAGTTCCTACAAAAACTCACCTCCAAATCAAAATCAATATCGACCTCCTCCTGCTCCGGATCGGGCATCGATTCGGGCGTATTGATGATGAAACTATCCGCCTCCGCTTCCTGATCGATCTCGACCTCCTCCTCGCCCTCGACTTCCTCTTCCTCCTCGATGTCGGACTGGTCCTCGGTATCCGCATCGTCGTTCTCGCCCTCGTCACTGTCACCGGTAGATCCGTGCTTCATTTCGCCCCGCTCCAACAGGACCAGATTCTCCGGATGAACCATCGCTCTTCGGATGGCCATGGGATCCTTGCGGGACCACTTCTGTACTTCTTCGTCCATTTTGGTAATCTTGGCGGGATTCATCGCCCAAAGGCAACCCTTTCGCTGGCCACCGTTCGTTACCGGTTTTTCGATCTTCTCGAAACACTTGTTCAGCGAGAGGTTGTGTCGAACCGAGTTCTTCCAACCGTTCGGAGCGGTCTTAAAGTACGGGAAGTGCTCGCACATGAAACTGTAGATCTCCGAAACCGGTAACGATCCTGCCCGGGAGTTTTTTAGAGACATCGCGATCAGACAGGAGTAGGAGTACGCTGGCTTAGGGAAGGCGCCTTCTGGCGGTGGCTTGGGTTTTGCCTTTTGAGTCGTAGCCGTAACAGGTACGACCCCATTGGTCAACTGCATCATGTTGGCGGGTTTACCCCCATTCGGAACAATTATGCTTCGATTCACGATTTTCTGTGTAGTTCCATTGATGCTAATTAGTTGAGTCTGGCCTTGAGGAATGGTAGTTGTACCGTTTATGGTTCTTGCCGGACTCGATTCTCGTTTCAATCCATTTACCATTCCAATCGATGAGATCTTTTGGACGTTTTTAAGATTTTTGAACTGAACTCCGTTGGCAAATGTTAATCCGCCTATCCCGGCAGCCAGTTTGATGGTATTACCCTTGCCCAATCCTACTCCAAGCCCGGAACTTGGAATCGCTCCTCCACTGGGCGGCTGATGATTTCTCACGACAATCTTATTTCCCTCGTCCTTCGCCATGTGATTAGAGAGATCCTTCTTGACAGTATCGACGTTACTTATTCGATGAATCTGGGTCAGTCCGGAAATCATCGTTTTCTTCGCTTCCGGTACCACCACCGGTACCTTAATCGTATTGGGCGAAAAAGTCAAATGACTCTTCCTTTCCTTCGGACTGGGCAAAGTCGGATCGTTCACCGCTCTGACCGTCGTGTTCAGATTCACATTCTGCTTCGGACTTTTGAGCAGAGACTGTACCGACGAAATGACCGGCATTACCGAGTTCGGATTAACGCAGGCTCCCACATCGGCGTAGATGTCGGTGCTGGACCATTTGGTGGGAATACCACCGCACCAACCACTTTCCGCGTCATTCGAGTTACTGTCCAGCTCCAGTGAGGGTAGATCAAAGTTCATCAGTGAGCTGAACTCGTTGACACCGCCTACCACCGTGGCGACTTCGGATTTGATGTCGATGTCCAGCATGTCCTGCATCGAGTCCGACACGTACAGATCCATGATGGGGGCCGCATCCTGGAATGGAGTGAAGAGATAATGAGGATTAGTTATTTGGATTACGAACGGTAATAATTAAAAAATTATGTCAAAAACAAGTAGAAATTGAACAAAAACATGACTTAAGTACGGTAATCATATAATTTATGTTCTTAGAACAAGGAACTTTGGAGATTAAAAACTCCGTAATTATTAAACCATAAGATTTTCCATAAAATTTGCGCCATCTACAAATCAAATTACGAACCAGCAGAAATGTTTCACTTTGCTTTTAAGATCACCCTGTACAAACGTTCATCAGTCGCAGTTCACTCAGCATTCGATTGTGTTCGTGGGTTACCAACCCAAAACAACAGAGCCCATCATACTGAGCGACCTGCGGATGCGAAAGGAAAGGAACGAACATACTAACACTATTTTCAATCATGCCACACCACCAACACTGCGACACGTTCCAACACAGTTTGTTATGGTAGAAAAAAGATGCAAAACCGGGCGGTGGGTTTGGTTGGTAAAATGAAAAGTACAGTCCCGGCCGGCAATCGGACCCTTTCTTTCGCACGCAGCATAGAATTACATTATCAAAACACAGCAGCGTGCGAGGAAGAATGGAATGAAACGGACTGGGCCGGGTACGATCGGGAGGAAGAGAAGGGAGTCAGCAGTCACTCTCGCACACAGTGACAGAGGCACGACGTAGCTCACAGCCTGTACTGTACTGTGTAGCGAGCAGGAGTGCGATGCCTGCTGCGCGATATGTTAGGTTGGGTAAACATAATATCGAAAAATAAGCGGAGGGAACAACGAAAAAGTACAGTCCCGCCAAAAGTTGGCCTGGTTGCGCTGAACAGTGGTGGACTCTTTTTAGCCTCTTCTTGTGGGTCCCCGTCACAGACACCAAGAACTGGGCGAGGAAGGAATGGGAATGGCAGGAACAATATCATCACTCGCAAAACACTTTGGTTGGAATGGAAAAAAGGCGCGAAAATCGTCAAAATAGACAGACAGTAGTAGTAGATTACTGTAGCACGAATCAGGTTTGTAAATTTATGCGAATAATGCGGGGTGTTTAAATGGGTCTACTAGTAGTTGAAAAATCGAATGTTTACCATCAGACTGATTCATTATTTTAAAAACGGTGGATGAAAACACAAAATCAGCCTGCTTTGCAATTCGACTATTATACGGGTCAAGGATAGTCAAAGAATCGTTAAGTAAATCTATACCTTTTATTCAAAGTGTCATACCTAACAAATGTAAACAAACTGAGTTTATTACGGCAAATACAAGTTAAGGATTGACTTTTGGGATCCACAAATAACAGAAAAAATAATAACTCTACATGTTAATTTAATCTTAAGTCAAAATGTCACATATAGAACAGTAGTTTTTCGTTTTGGGCAACAATATTTTTTTCAATTTCCAAAACTTGAACCGTGCCAAAAATGGAACCTTACTTTAAAAGCTTTTATTTTTAATTGGTGACATCATAAATGTTACAAGAACATTAACTATAAAAGAATATCTGAAATGGAATGAAATGATAGAAAAAATCAGCAAATTTAATTTTATTCGCTATGCCTGCCCCCATAAAATATAGTAAATAGGACTCGCATGTTTGGAAATAAAGTCAAAAATAATATCTATTATTACAACAAAGTGTGTATTGAGCATTTTTTCAAAGATTTACTATATACAACAACAATGTCCAAAAACAGAACTCATTTGTTGCCAAACGGAACATTGGCAAATTACAAATTACTAAAAAATCCATTTTTTCATTTTTTAAATTTTTAAAAGTTTTCCTAACAACAACTTTTAACATATTTTTATAATTCATTTTATTTGCAGTCGAAAATATAATTTTCTTATTGAATGTAATTCATAATATGCCATTTCAAACCGAAATGCTCACAAAAAAAATCTAAAATGTAGTAGTTTTCAAAATCTTTTAAATTTTGGTTCATCAAAAACAATTAAGTTATACGCGTTGCTCCATCAAGATCGATAGGGTTTTCAAAATGCTCATGAAATTTTCTGTAACTTTTCCGCCAGTTATTATTCTAGATGTGTTCTAGTGTGTATTAATGATTGTTTTGGTAATCAGAAATAATTCAAAATTTTAACATGTTACTATTAAGTCACAGAGAAATGACTCCAAGTTCGAACAAACATGTTTAACGCTTTCATGCCCACCTTTTTTTCTAGTGCATGTAGAGTTCCAAAACTATTTTTCCTTGAAAACGGCGCAGTCAGGAAATGTGAAAAGCCTTTCTTTATAAAGAAAGGTGCTGCCCTCGCAGTGCTAGAAGCTGCTCAATTTTTACATTCAAATGCTTAATACAATTCTCCTACAATAATTACAATAGTTTACTTGCGTGGAAAATGTAGCCAAAGGCACTCTAAATTAATAAGTTTTATCAGTTTACAATAATATTGTAACATAACGAAGATATATGCAAAATTCATTTTCCGTCGTCAACATAAACTGTTCCTGGCAGCACTGCTCCATCGGAATCCAATCAGGTTTATTGCAATAACTTCAGTTCTAGAGCTGATCCTTGTAACTATTAATACTCATATGAAAGACAATTGTCACATTTATTAGCCTTACTTGTTTTTGTGAGCAAATATTACCCCAATCAAGAGATATAGCTGTTTGAAAACGTTGTTGTCCACAAACAACCTGGGCATGAAGGGGTTAAAATACTTGTTTTGCCATTTGAACAAATATCCGCTAGAACACTAAGGCCACCATACTGTCATATCCCTACATAATTATGACGGTCGCTTGGACATGAATTGTGTGGTCCACGGTCAACTCAGTAAAACTCACGCATTTAGCGGAATAACGACAGAACCACCTCTGGTGCTAACATCGCCGTTACCTTTGGATGTGTCGTAAATTTTTTACTCAACTTTTATGCTTTTTTGTAGGAGACGAACCATTGTGACCAGTATTTAATTTATTGTTGTATAACTTGTACGCTTGAGACGGACGTCTGTTCTCTGTTCTCTGCTTAAATTGACGTTGCTTCCCAGTTTTGCACGTCCCAGAGGAAACTTGGCCTTAATCCCACTGCTCTGTCATCGGTATTACGTGATATTCGTTAGGAAATATTGTTTGTTAGTAGGCCATTTATAAACAATGTCTCGCAGAAAAATTCTAATATACACTTCCCCTCTAAGTATATTGCAATTGTTGTTTTTAATATCCCCGTTCTGCTGGTACGTCACAAATTTATTTTTAGTTTTTATCTCGATAGTTCATGATACGACACACTCTTCCCCAACTGAGCGACTCCTTGGTGATATCTTTAGAGCAGTGATCCAATGAAACATAGAATTGGCAGACTGTTAGTGCGCTTTTAGCACATTGTGTCACAATTTTATGTTTGTTATACATATTTAGAATACCAAACCAGATTAAGAATACCAAACCATGATTAGGGAATCAATTTCCCCCTTCTTCTTTTTTTAAAAAGTCCTCAAAATAGTAGGGTAAGGTGGAGTAAATCCGACCTAGTAAATTGATTTGGCTTTAAAATGCTCATTTTACATCGGGTCAAGTTGTTATATATACCAAATTAAACGTTAGGCTTCTGCTTTACTTTCTTTGCATAGCATTTTATTCATACCTTGGGAAATTTTTGAGATACAAGCGCTTTACGCAAAAGTTCATTTCTCGACAAACATATGATTACGGCCTAAAAGCCAACTGTCAAAATTCACTTTGAATGGAAATTCTGGACAAACCATTACACGCCAATCACAGATGTTGGTAGTAAACGAAAGAGAAAAGTTTTCTCTTTCATAAACTGCTGTGAACTGTGTTCGGCTAGTAACGGTTTGTCCGGAATTTCAATTCAAAGTGGATTTTGACAGTTGGCTTTTAGGCCGTAATCATATGTTTGTCGAGATTTTTGCCATTTTCAAGAATGGTGGGGTAAACCCGACCGCCTATGTTTTTTATAATATTGCAGATATCTAAATTATTAGTTTTGCTTTTCTCATATAGAAATGTTAAGCAATCACTTGAAAATAGTCAACCTAATTCCGACCCGAAGGGCCCAGTGTCATATACCATTCGACTCAGTTCGTCGAGATCGGAAAAAGTATGTATGTGTGTTCATGTGTGTATGCGTATATGTGCATGTATGTGTGTACCCCACTATTTAGAGGTTGGATTTTCTCCACCACGTCATTTTTCATTACGGAGTGTTACAAAAAAAAATACGAAAAAGATGAACCAAATTCATCTATGCACTTTGCAGGACTTTAATCAAAGAATCTACATCCACTTACTGACCACTTTAACAAAAAGAAATATCCTGTAGTAAATTGAGCACCAAAAAAATCCAAAATTGATGTCGTTTGAGCATCTCACTGCAGACTAATAAAATGTTGCCATTGCACCATTATGATTGTTTTAACCCATTATATCCTAGCGTATGAAATTTCATACGCAGAACTATCCATCGTTTAACGAGTATTTACTGTAGAATTTTGGCATCTAACTGCTTTATTATTGCACTAACGGGATCTTTACGCCTCCTATTTCATTGTTAAAAAAGACTGCTGCCATTTTTTGTAATTTTATTTACATTTTTGAACCGTTAATAGTAGGGACAAATAGCGGCTGAAAAGTAAGCAATACTTTTAGTTAGATTTTATTGTTGGAATTCGTTCTAATAATTCCATTATGTGACAAAACGTTCCCACAGGTATAAAAGAAGTGTTGTCTATCAGAAAATCCGAAGAAATATGTGAAACAACTTAAAATTTGTTGTTTTCATTTATTCGTACGAAATTTTTTGCACGAGATATTTTCATTCTCAAAACCATTTTAAGCGACGATTTTATTTTTCCCATAATCTTTGATACATGTTTTGATGGAATTGAAGATATCACTGCATTTGGCTCACTTTTTGAAACCCCTGGGATATAATGGGTTAATGCTCTAAACTGCCCATGATCGCATATTTGCCTTTTTTCTATAGGATTTCCTATCTTTATGGGACTAATTTGCGATCATGGGCAGTAAACCAGTGATTCTCAAGCTAGGGTCCGCTAAGTCTTAGCCGGGGGTCCACGTAGTAAAATATTTTTTCCGAACGGATATTGAAATTTCAAGTCTTGTTATCTAATAGGAGTGAAATAATACATTGATAGCAGACCAAATCGAGGTTTAACCATGGGGGTCCGAAATAATCCAGGGTGATTTCTAAGGGGTGCGAGGTACGAAAAAGGTTGAGAACCGTTGCTCTACATGACAACACTGATATTAGTTTGCGTAGTGTTTCCGATTTTCGATAACAACGGGAGGTCGTATTTGCCCCACCTAACCTTATTTTTAACAAAATAACATTACATAGCATACCGTAGGTCATTTCGTCTTCTTAGCAGAACACTCAAAAAACTAAAAATTGTTTGAAACATGAACAAGTAGAACATTTTCATAGTGCCGAAAAATAGTTTTTTTTTGTTATACATAAATCACATTTTTCATACATTATTTTGTGTTGCATTTGACAATCTATACTAGTTCACTTGAAAAATACAAAATCGTTGTAGCATCGTATAATTGCACCTTGTATATAGAAAATTCCATAGATCATAAGACAATTTTGCGTATAACGGACGTTAAAGGTTCGTAGATAGTTTTAATACATAGGGGAAACCGGGGCTATTTGGACCTACTTAAGCAAATCGCCCTTTTAGGAGAGAGGTAAAGGTCCTAATTGATAGTTTGAAACTTCAGCTACATTTCGGTGCCATAAAAGGTTCATTTACACCACTCAGTGGCAGCGCTAGGCGACGATTTGCAAACCTCTACGATTTTCCATCTTTTTACAATGTAGGGGTAATTTGGACCGTAATTTTACTTTAATTTTGTTACAATGGAGTTAAGTTTACCTACGAAATATTTATAAGAGACACTCCTTAAGAAGCAAAAAAAATGCTTTACAAAAACTTAATCTGGTAAGTCACAGCTGTCGATTGGCGGCCCATGTATTATCTTTGCTGTGGGGTGTGCGCAGCCGCAAGCCGCTGAACGGTGGTTGATGGAATAGGGGGTCCGAATAGCCCCGTACGCTCATTTCGTACAAAAGTGGTGAGCTTCTCGAAAATATCTGTGTTTTCACCCAAACAAAAATCATTCCATAAAATAGGAGCCTCAATCTTTTCAAAACATTTACCTTTTTTTTGCAAATAAATTGCTGATTTAATCACGGTTTTTCCATTATAATGATTTTCGTTTGGAAAATGGCAAAAAAAAACGAAACACGTTGTATCTTCTTGCTACAAAGAACAAAGAATCAAATTCAACTCTCAAAGTTAAGGTTTCAGAATAGCGGTTCCACGAATATGTACGATAGTCTGAAAGTCTTGCTATTTTCTGAGAAATAGAGGGGGTCCGAATTACCCCCACTGTCAGAATAGCCCCGGGTCCCCCTATACAAAAAATAATGTGACAGATTCTATGTAGTGAACACATCCTTCAAACAAACCGACTTAGGAGCCACTCTTACTCTATATGCATTAAAAATTACTCAATTCGTTCCACCCGAATGGCTTGGCTGAAAAGGTTCACAAATATTCAATTTTACGGTATTGAATTGTTTTGACATCAACCTACGAGTGTTCGTCTGGTCACATGGATAAAATTGATTTCTAACCTTTCAGGCTACACACTCCAAAAGGCTGTATCATCCCCGCATCAAATTCCCACAAAAGTCAATCTAGATCCATTTAGAATTTCTACTTGTCTCGAATCAATTTGTACTGTTTTGTCACCTAAACATTACTTCCGGTCCGCGTCGGACCATACACATAAATAAAGAGGGAAATTAACCCCTCACATCTTTTCCCAAAGCGCATGCAGCCTATCAAATGCAAGCAGGTGAAACTGCTTCCCTATCTCGGTTGTTGTTGTTGCAACTACACCTGCCTCGAAAAACAAGGGGCCATCCATCCATCCCTATTACACCTCATCGCGGAGCGGTAGCCTTAGTTTATTGCTATACACACATACTAGAAAGGCTCTATCGATGGAATCAACAACGTGTCTGCTTGCCTGATACTTTCCGGAAGTACCGGAAGTGGGTTTCGCAGGTTAGTTCTTTTGCAGAGAAGATCTACTCGGGAAAATTCTAACCGTAAAAATTCCTGAATCCTCCAACATGGGACTATTCTGGAAGCAAAATCTAGGGACTACCAAAGATAGACAGCAGCAGCCAATCGGATATCGATTTTTTCCTCCCATGGTTTCACTTTCACTCTGTCAACGTCGGGTTGTCTCTCCTGGTAGTGCCGGACGGAAACAAGTTTAAAATTTTGAGACTAGAATTTTGTTCTACTTGTCTACCCGAAAATTTTAGAGCCGCCGCGGTTTTTTGAAGCAACAAAACACGTGCGCTCGCTCCGAACGGAGGTGTACAGTACCGATAAAAAGGACTTTCACCCCTCCTGGTAGAAGCCAGACAGTTCAGTGGCCTGCACGTGGTCCGCCCCTTATGCGTGATATTGATAGAATTCGAGAGTATAGAGAATTTTCCTCCAGAAAAAGGAGCGCGCCTAGGAAAAGAATGGAAAATCAGCGCGCCAAAAAGAAGCTCCCGCTTATCGACACTACCATTCTAACAACGTTGCCCCAAAGACGCCCAGGCGTGTCCTTGCCAGGCGTATTGTTTATATGTATTGAGCCGTTGCGGTGGGGGTGGAAGTGATTTCAATACCAAAAAAATCAGAATCAACGTGACTGGGAAAGTGAAAATCCTGCTTTCTTAGAAGGCTGACGTTATGGTGGTACCAAGTGGCGACCGTTTCGGGCTCATGCGCACTGCCTCATTTTCGGCTCGTGTGATTAGAAAAGGCGCGCCACCGAGAGAACGGTTCATTGCCCGGGAAGGTGAGATTTATGATCTTGGGCGCTTGAAAAAAGTCTCGGCGGAATAAAATCACTTTCACTCTTCGACATACGGCGGGATGGCCGCGAACCGGGTCTCGCAAGGTTTTGTTCAATCAGTGGCCAATGTCAATGACTTCACTTTCAGCCGGTACAACTAAATTCCGTCACGTGGACATTCAAAAGCTGATAGGAAATGTCGGAGGCAACGAACCTCGGGCGGAGAATATTTATTTCTCAGAGCTCGAGTTTAGTTGATTCGGAAGCATTTACTGCTGTTGAGTCTTTTGCCAAATTATTTGTCCTACTATTTTTAGATATTTAGTTCCCAGTAAAAAAAATGGTGGACTATTATTTATTTTCAATTATTACTTACTCAAACTCTCAAAAATATATATCGTTCTTGAAGTAGAATGCTTTCAATATAAGATGCCCGCTTAAAAATATACTGTCAAATAGGGAGCGAGTCATTTGGCATAATTGTATCTTAAGGGAATTGTCATACGGCTAGCTACCGTGATACGCAAACGTATCATTTCTTCTGGTCATGAAAACTCCTGACTTATGAAATTTCGCCATGCATCCGGACCTTTCCACCAGCGAGTTGTCGCTTTTCAGAACAACGTTTCAACAACTAAAATTATTTGCTTGTCATAGCTGGAAAATGTCATGGTCATGACCGGTCATCTTGTTGACTGGTTGCATATTTGCTCGTGACAGGTACAATTTACCCATTCGTACGACATGTCACACAAGCGCGTGCACTATGACATGATACACATTTGGCTTTGTGACATGGCCATAGTTGGAACCTGTGTACATTTTTCGCGACATGTCAAGCCACCCGTACATTCACGCTCTGCTGAAAATGTCTCATGTCTCAAACAGGTTAGCTTCCAAGCCTCGATGGTTGGTCTCGTGACATGTCATGGAATTTAAATGCGTCATCGGTCTTGAGACTGGTCATGAGGATAATTTACCTGTCGCGCGTAAGGCGATACCAGTCACAAAGTTTGGGAACCTGTACAAAGATGAACATTTTGTTATGGTTTGCTTGTTTGACCTGTATCTTATTCTTGATCGTTTAAGTACCGTGCAGTGGCAGATAAACGGAATGGTAGACACTATATAAATTCAATTATTTTGAACTTTTTCAACTTTTTGATAATAAATGTAGCGAGTTGCGAGGAGTTAAAAATCAATAGTTTTAGACATTTTAAACGTACACTGGGAAGTAAATGCGTCAAAATTGAAATTTTTTCATCTTTTCATAGATAAATATTGTTCGTTATTGCAAGCTACGAGGAGTTGAAAATCAATAGTTTTAGACATTTTAAACGCACACTGGGAAGTAAATGCGTCAAAATCGAAAATTTTTCAACTTTTCACAGATAAACATTGTTTGTTATTGCGAGTTAAGAGGTGTTGAAAATCAATCGTTTTAGACATTTTAAACGCACAAGGGGAAGCAAATGCGTCAAAATTGAAAAATTTTCATCTTTTCACAGATAAATATTGTTCGTTATTGCAAGCTACGAGGAGTTGAAAATCAATTGTTTTAGACATTTTAAACGCACACTGGGAGGTAAATGCGTCAAAATTGAAAAATTTTCATCTCTTCACAGATAAATATTTTCAACTTTTCCCTATTTTTTTTTTCGAGTTAGAGTAAGATTCCGTTTTGTCACGTTCCGTTTTTGGCATACTCCCATTTTGGCACACTCCGATTTTGGCAACAAATGGGTTCCGTTTTTGTCAACATTCTTGTTGTACATAATAAATCTTTTAAAAATGTGCAATAGATATTTTTTGTATCAATTGACATTGTATTTGACTTTATTTCCAAACATGGGAGTCATATTAATCCTCAAAAGCCCAAATCATTTTTTTTTAATTTTGTTAAAATTGTCTTACAGTTTCAATACTTTACTGTGATAATTTTGTGATGTTTTTCGCAATGTTGTTTTAAAAAAGCGTTATGCATTTAAAGGTTAAGGTGAAGATATGCGGAAGCCACGTTGCTAGGCACCGACTCGCTTGTTTACATTAGGAAAAACTGAAATCTGAAGTGAAAATTCAAACGCGCAAATGAGAGTTTCCGAACATTTTCCTTTGGTCATCTGCACATTTGCAGAAAATTTGAAGTTTTGTTAGTAAACGATTAAAGTTTCGCGAGTGTTTTTGCAGTGGTGTGTGAAAAAAGTGCATTTGAAAAAGTGCAATGAAAACGAGAAGAAGTGTTTCGAAAAGAAACCCCAAGTGAAGAGAGGCGATATTTTCGCACAAAATAGGAGCTACAGATGGCATTCCGTCAAAAACTCGGATTGATTGTATAGGAAAATATTCTAGCTTCCTTAAGTAGCAGTTTCGTGGCACACCAGCAAGGTTAGTGTGTTGAAAAACGTATTTTTATATTTGCCCATGTCAGATACATGGTTAGGCAGGGGAGAGGGGTGTGTGTGGCGCAGCAGCTATATTGTGGCTCGCATGTATAATGTCCTTAAGTATGTTTCACACTATATGTGTCGTATTTAATGATAACAATAACTATAGAATTGTATTGTTTATGTATAATACAAGTGGTAGCAGTGTAACTAGTGTTAGACGGAATCAATTTTTATAGTCGAATGCAGATGAATGCGCTACACCGCATAATACAACGTCACTACAAAACTTGGCACTAAATTTGCAATACATATCGAAAGCCCGTATTTAGGAATACAAAACTGATAGCTCCCAAATAGTTTACGATGTCTTTTTGAAAATGCATTTTCAGATATAGTGCACTTTATATTCGTAAATGTTGAATTTGCAAACCTCCCTAGGTGCCAAAATTTTCTGGTAAAAAGAAATAATAAATTAACACCAAACATGAATTCAACGACGTAAAATTACCCCAATGTGAAGTTTTTATCAAATTCGGATCCCTTTTGAGGTTTTGACCGACTTTTTTTTATGGAAGGTGATCACTGTGCGAAGACTGAATTTGATAAACATATGAATAAAATTGAACTTCTTATTTTTTCCTTTCATCTAATTCCATTTCACACATGGTTAAAAATGCTTGAAACATTTTTGAAGTCGTAAATTGAAAATCCAAACTTTAAAAATAAGGTTCAATTTTTGGCACGGTTCCGGTTTTGGCAACAGCGAAAAATAAAATTGTTGCCAAAAACGGAATCCTACTGTACTAGGATATGAAAATCACTAGTTTTGAACATTTTAAACGCACATGGGGAAGTAAATGCGTCAAAATCGCAAAATTCACTTTTTACAGATGAATGTTGCTTGTTTTTCCGAGTTATTAGGACTTGAAAATCAAAAGTTTTGAACATTTGAAATGCACAACGGGAAGTAATTTCGACAAAATGGAAATTTAAAAATGCGTTTAAAATTAGAGGTGTGCCCAGCGCCGCCGCGCCGACGGTTGAAGGTAAAAATAGTAAACAACTCGTAATAACAAACAATGTTTATCTGCGAAAATTTGAAAATTTTTCGATTTCGATGCATTTACTTCCCAATGTGCGTTTAAAATGTCTAAAACTATTGATTTTCAACACCTCGTAACTCGCAATAACAAACAATGTTTATCTACGAAAATTTGAAATTTTTTCGATTTAGATGCATTTACTTTCCAATGTGCGTTTAAAATGTCCAAAATTATTGATTTTCAACACCTCGTAACTCGCAATAACAAACAATGTTTATCTGCGAAAAGTTGAATTTTTTTCGATTTTGACGCATTTACTTCCCAGTGTGCGTTTAAAATGTCTAAAACTATTGATTTTCAACACCTCTTAACTCGCAATAACAAACAATGTTTATCTGTGAAAAGTTGAATTTTTTTCGATTTTGACGCATTTACTTCCCAGTGTGCGTTTAAAATGTCTAAAACTATTGATTTTCAACACCTCTTAACTCGCAATAACAAACAATGTTTATCTGTGAAAAGTTGAATTTTTTTTCGATTTTGACGCATTTACTTCCCAGTGTGCGTTTAAAATGTCTAAAACTATTGATTTTAAACACCTCTTAACCGCAATAACAAACAATATTAATTTGTGAAATGTTGAAAGAAATACAATTATCTCATTTTCTATATTTCCAATTATCCGCCAAAGTACGGTATCCAATATTTTACCCATTTTCAATACCGGTTCATTGTCGACATGTCACATAACAAGCAAACCTGTTTTTCTATTGTCGCGACTGTTCGCAAACGAACATACATGTCACAGTTCAGTAAATGTACAGCCGCTTGACAAACCAGTTTTGTTTTGAAACATGTACAAATTTTATGACATGTCACGGGGAAAATGTATCGTGTCATAGTACACGCGCTTGTGTCACATGTCGCAAGAATCTGCAACTTGTACATGTCACGAGCAAACATGCGACCAGTCACCAGATGACTGGTCATAACCATGACATTTTCCAGCTATGGACATGGCTCAAAACAAAACTGAAAACTTTGATTATTATGATACATATCGGCAAAAGACCGGTATTGAATATGGGTAAAACAATGAATACCGTGCATTGGCGGATAATTGGAAAGATAGTTGTAAATGAGACAACATTTCATTTGCTTCATCTATTTATAAATACCGGTTGGGTGATATTGCAAATTATTAGGCGTTGAAAATCAATAGGGGAACACGGGGCTATTCAGACCTATCTAAGCAAACCGCTCTTTTAGGTGAATACATGTGAAAAAAAAAATTATCGCTCAAAGGTCCTCATTGTTATAGGGCGCCAACACTAACTTTTCAACGAAGAGGGATAGAAATTAGGTGTCTTCAGTTATGGAACAGACATTTTTCAGTAATTTTTCTGAACAACCCGATATTCCATCTCTCTCTCCTATGAAAAGTCAGTGTTGGTGCCCACTATGCGGTCTCAGGTGTAACTATTTTTTTAACCAAAGCATAACTAGTATCATGTACTACAATTCTTCTGAATTCAGCTAATTCCAACCATTATATCTCAAAAATATTTAGCTCGTGGGAATCGAGTGCTGATACACAACCATGCACTGCTAGGTCCCACGCAAAACTGACTCAGATGTCACTTCGTCAAACGTTTAATAACTTTTTTAACAAAGCGGGATTCAGTAGCAGTCTCGACAAAATTGTAGACAATTAAATTGTCTCTTTTATTTTCATTTACCGTCATACATAATACGATCCATATAGTGCCACCTAGCGGCGAAAATGCGAGCTAGTGGGTTTTCTCCATGCAAACTGTCGAAAAATCCCATAAAAAACATCAGTCACCTTGGTCCGGTAGCTAGACCTGTCCGATTTGCTTCAAAGATGGTACAAGTACTCCTGGTGGGACTAGGAATCGACTCAGGGGTGGGCCGATTGAGTTTTCAAAAATTTATTATTTTTCTGGAGAGTCTATTGTACTCACGTACAGAGGATACGTACACGAGAAAGATGCTGACTCCTGTGGTAGAAAAGAATGGGTTAAGTCATCGGGTAACTCAAAGTTTGATCATGTCCTTACGATTGCTAGAGGGAGGAAATGTTAGTTGAATACCTAGTTGAAGATGCGGGAAACCCATCTTCCATAGTTATTATGGATGTTAGATTTTGTTAGTAGGGATAGACAATAAGGGGTGGACTTAGGATGATTCTTGTGCGTATATATGTATTTAGCCAAGATATTGAAAAATTTTCACAGATATAGACGTATGTCTGTTCTATCTAAAAATACACCATTTGTCATTGTCATTTCTCAGCCCACACCCTGACAGACTCTGTCAAGATGAGGACCAACAAAGCCTAACTGTTCGTATGTGCTAGTCCGTATAGCACACCAGTTTCTTCCACAAGCAGGCGCCGGCTGTTAACCAGTCCCACAAGTTTCAGATATATTACATAGAGGATAGTCGGAGGCAGAAAATGAAGAGATAGTAGAGAGATTTTGATTTGCAGAAACGAGACAAGAAAAGCAAAATGATTGTGATTAGTATCGCAGTTATAATAAATAAGTAAACGATTTCTCATCTGTTGTTTCTTTCCTTGTTCGTAGTCCTCCTTCCTGTTCCTGATCTGTTTGGGCTATTGGCTTTCCGTTTCGTTGGCCGTCACGTTCGAACGCGTTCACTTGCATCGAGTTGCATATATTGTAGCAAGAGAAACAAATGAAAAGACAAACAATGAAAATAAATGCGAAATGCTCTCCTTCCAGGCCCCGAACATCCCGTTGCTTATCATTTTGGAACTATCCGAGGAGCACTTGGCCTTGTACCCACTGCTCTTTCACCATCCTCGTGGTTTTCTCCATTTATCACTGGCGTCACATGTGATACTTGGGTACGGAAAATGATTTTCTGAGCAGACAATCAAATGAAAGAAGATTGCCAGGTAATTAGTGCACTTTCTGCACCAGGTATCATATCGCATTTGTAGATACACATATTAAGTGTATCTACTATACGATATGATGACCGGAAGGATAGATAAGCAACCCAAACTCCCCATAGACGTATGTCTGTTCCATCTAAAAATACACCATTTATTAATAAATAAAAAGCACTTATAAAAATAGCATCGAAAGAAATGCTGTTGGCATTTAAACTGTTCTTTCACCACGAGAGCCAAATTTCGCATGGTAGGACGTAGCTCCGAAAAGTTCTTTCGGTGCATTTGCTTCTAAACATGCAAAAAATCACTGACGTAGTAAGAAGATGCTACATCTGACCAGAAAAAAGAATACATTATGACTGCACTAAAATCGTTTCTGTAAACAATCTTCCTGGTGAATATTCTGGGATTCCTTCCTATTGGCAGGAAGTTTTTACTGGTTCATCCATTGTTTCAGATGACTTGCCAAACTAAATATTTTTAGGGAAACTTCATCATTTAGAATTGCTTTGAAATTCAAAGGTGAGTTGCTTAGAACAACTTAGCACGATATAAGAATACAATCCACAGTAATACAAAATCATTTCACTCGTTACCACAATGTGTGGATCACTGAGTAAAACGGTTGTCAACTCGAGAACAGTCAACAAAATGCAGTTAAATAATCATAGCAGCCCGTGTTTTTGTTCCACTGAACACCATGGCATATCGTGGCACAGGCTATCACGCTGTTTGTTTGCAAGCACATCTCGATTTGTGCTAAGCGACTTACCCCTTGCTGTTACCTCATTTCGTTGCATAACTGCATAGATACTAAAACATGTAATCCGTTATTACACAGGAAAATTTAGTCAAATATTCACGAAAAAATTCGAACAAGTGCTTAGCCCTCACCTTCTGCCTATCACTACGGTACGGAACTCTCATTGCTTTGGATGACTTCATTCCTTAATGATGTTTTTGGTAGTATTCTACTTAGACATTTCGTTTGGACTGCACAAAATAACTTTTCTAACACACATTTCTTTCAACGTTTATTTTGAAAGCACTTTTTACTTATCAACGATTTATGTCTTTTTAGATAGAACAGACATACGTCCATATCTGTGAGAAAATATTTCGTTGTTTAATATTTCAAGAGATGTTGATGTCTGTGTTGTTTTACTTTTATTATTCCTTTTATATTGTCTTACTTCTTAGGGGTGCTCTATCGTTATTAAATAATTTTTTTCCTCGAACATTTGATTTGGAGTTAGAACAATGTTTTTTGTACTGAGCAAAGGACAATTTACCCGCGTATTTTTCAATATCCTATTATCTGAAACGATAATGAAGTTAGTTGCTTGCATATACATATTTTATTCTAATTATCAATTGGTGTTGTCTGCCGGTTTTTAAACGAAATGCTAAGGATGGTACCAAGCCGTAACGCGGGTGGCGTTGTGAAAACTGGCGAATAGGGGTTGAGAGCAGTTTGAAACAACATCTGATGTTCCAAATGCATGTGATTCGAGACAGCATGTCGTGGATGCGTCTTCGAACCTAGTTTGCATACCGTACAAAAAACAAAAAAAAACGATGTTTAGTTTTAATGGAAAGAATAAACGACCGAAGCCAAAATTCATTCATCTGTTATGGTAACCCACAGACATTTCCATTTGCAACAGACCTAGATAGCAAAAAACAAGCTACTTAGCCAATATCGAACACAAAAATATATCATAATTTTTTGCCGGAATCAAACAAATTCTTCATCCCCCATAAACAAGAGACCGATCGGATATTCTAAATTTACCGCCGCACCACCAATCGGACAATCCACCAGCCAAAAGTCATTGACGTAAGCTGGGGAACATAACGTTAATCGCTTTGGCTAAAAGACGCTGTGGAGACGACATGTCGAAAAGTTTAAATTTTACTGCCATCGCTAGTCAGGTGCAACCATGATATTACACGTGAACAAATGAGGGCCTTTTTTGATGATCATTATTACTCCTTATTATGTTCCAAACCGAACGAATTGCAATTCGAATTTTTGCTTGAAGTGAATAAAAAAAATTAATTTAGTAAATTTGTAAATGGATCCGTGCTTCGATTTAACAACCGTGCTAATGGTTGCGTGCATGTACGAATATGGTTTATTCCGTCTTCAATGCGCGACTGCTGTAATTAGATTGGTTCTGTTTACGAGAGCAGCGAATCAGTGGACGCGGTCGGAAGGGGTCCGGAAAATTTGGACTTTTCCCAATGAGTGGGGGCATAGCGTAAACGATAATGAAAATTGAAAATTAAAACCAATCAAGTTTTTTTTTTTAAATCTCTCTCTCTCTCTCTCTCTCTCTCGGGGATTAGTTCTATTTTAAGCAACCTTTTGGATTGCGGCACAGTAGCTAGCTAGGGAAGCACTTGCTTCCGGAAAAGTTGAACGATCGTGAGGGATGCTGGGTGGATTGTGTGTGCGTTGGGATTTGTAAACAACTTGACGGTGGTAAAAGCCGGTGAGTACTATTTGTCGTATGTTATGATTGTTTTGTTGACATTGGTACATGTTATGAAGGTTGTTTTCTTTCCGTTGAAGGTGCTGTTTTTATTTTCAACCAGGGCAGTAAATAATCAGATAATCAATGCTAAAAGTGCCCAATACGCTTTTATCAGTAACGTTCATTGATATCAAAGAAAAAAGTATCGATTGTTCCTTCAAACTTTGCAGCATTTTCGATGGGAATTTATTGAATTAGTAACTAATATCTTTGTAGTTTACTAAAAAGTTATATAGTCCGACTCCGTCATGGTAGTGTCAGTCAGTAAGTCCAATCAGAACATGACTGCAAACCGAGTAAAAAGTAGCGAGGTCAGTGTGCAAAAGTTCATTTTCTGATACCAACTTTCAATAAAATCCACCCCAACCACGATTCAAATTCAAAGCCTACCTTAATCATTTACTTTCAAGTTGGCGGGATTTACATAACTAAACCATACGTATTCATTTTAAATTGATACTTTTTCATTCACCAACCAAAGTTGCCATCTGCTCTGTAGAGCCCAGTTTATGTTAAATGGTGGCATGTTTAGCGTTTTCAAGCTTTCGCGAACAGTAAGAAGTATGTTCAGAGTAGTTTTGCTTGAAAAACCTAGTCAAAACCCCAGTAGAGAGATATTCACAGGGTCAATGAAATTGAAAATGAATGGAAAATGAATGAGCAGCTTGGCTGTTTGAATGCATGATGCAAACGAACAACTGCGAATTGAGCATAGTAGGGCATGATTTGAGATTTGTTCCTCCTTCAAGTTTTAAACAAATCGGACTCAATTATCTGGGGATTTCAAAAAAATCTCACCCGGATAATCAAGTCAAACTTTGTGTGTGTGTGTGTTATTTGTTGAAATTAAGCTTCATTCGCGAAGAAATTGGAAATATGTAAAATGGTCTGGGTAAATTTTCCTATTATGGTTAATGTAAATATACCTACTTTAGTCCTAGTAGATTTTTGCGAATTTTAAGGTGTGATTTGTATTTTCAGTAGATTTTCATTTAGTATTTATTTTGGTAACGAGTAACGAGTGTATTAGTTGTTTATAGCTATTTGTGCAAGAATTGAAAGACAAACTTTTTAATAAAGTGTATCTTCTGCAATACAGGTAAAACTCGATTACCCGGGGCTTCGATTTTCGGAGGGTAGATGATTCAATTACTCGTATACTAGAAAAAATAAAGTAAGCTGAGGGTGGTGTCACATAGCTAATCTTTCTTTTAACCCTCATTCTGGTTAGAAGTGTGCGCGTTGTGCCCCTTTAAGGAAATCCTTGTCCTTCTAGCATCATTTAGTTGACCAATGTCGTACGGGATTGTCAGGTGATCACTACGCATGCAGTCTTTGCAAACTCTCCCTATCATGTTTGTAACCAGCGAAGGACTGCCAAAGGTTGTAGACGATGAGCTCCCAGCCGCCTCAGTTAGAAGTATTGCTGGCGCCCTCTTTATATTAGGACATTACAAAAAAAAACTCATTTTTGAAATCTCAAAAGCCCCGAATTTCACCCCATGTGAACAATTTTAGACCCCCGCCCATTTCGCTAGAGGTGTGTGACACTTGTCACAATATAAAAGGAATGTGCGTTGAGAATTAAAAACCTTGTTAACCCTTTATTGACCAACTTTTTTCTACCGCGTATAGGGTTCCAAAACTATTTTGCTTTAAAACTGTAGGCCCTTTGAAACACGAAAAATCTAATCCAATAAAGATAGGTGCTTCTTTCGTAGTGCTCGAAGCTGCTCAATATTTATCTTAAAATCCAGCCTAATTGCATGAAAAAGGAGTTAAAGGCGGTTTAAATTAGGAAGTTTTATCAGTTTTCAATAATATTGTCAGGCTACGAGAATATTCCGAAATTTCATTTCCACCATTAACAGAAACTATCCCTGGCAGCACTGCTTCAGCGGAACCCAATCAGATTAATTGTAATAACTTCTGTTCTACTGATAATATTTATAACTGTTAGTGCTCAAATGAAAGATATTAGTTACAGTTATTAGTCTTACTTGTCGTTGTAAACATGTTGTGTAAACCAAAAGTTACAGTCGTTTAGAAACGTGGTTGTTCGTCAACAACATGGGCCTGAAGGGGTTAAAGATACCATTGGAATTCTGAGCAGGAATCAATTGATGAAGGGGATAGTGGCAGAAGAGCAATATTGTGTCAAAGTCCACTGGAACTCAGAGCAGCATATTCATCAGAATTTTACAACGGATTTCACTGAAACTAGGTACGTGATTCTATCAGCATCTTGAATAAATCATAATCTTCAGCAGAATTCTATCTTGAGAAGGATTCCACCAGACCTCTAATAAGTTTTTCTCAAGAATCCTGCATCAAAATTCAGAGAATTCCGTAGTAATATGACTAAGAATTCAATCGAAATTCTGAAATAGATTCCATTGGAATGCTAAGAAAACTTCGATCAGAATCCTGGAAAGCATCCAAGCAGAATCCTGAAAAGCATACCATCATTATCTCAAGAGGGTACTTGAAACCGACCGAGCAAAGTAGGTATTATGACATTTTATGTGTCAAAAAGGCCTGCAGTAACCGATATATGTATTACGAGAACAATGTTCTTTTAATATAAAACTAAAAAGTTGCATATTTGGCGGCAACACTGCCGTTATAAACTAAAATTTTTCTAGATTCCTTGAACAAACTCTTCAAAAATTATCTCGCTGATTGATCCTAGTGTAAACTGTACAAGGAATATAATCCGAAGGAAAACAATATTTTTAAACAATTTGTTAAAATTAAATCCCATGGACCGAGGGGTGGTTCAAACGACACAATAATTTAGGTTATTATATATTGGCTTGAGATGAACAATTTCTTCAAAACTGGTTCCAATCCGTGATGGTCGATTCCAAGTTTTTGTTTTTGGTCACATTCCGTGGTATATAAGTATTTGAGAGGAATGCAAAAATTTGAGAAGAGGTTAACCCCAGTTACGAAAAAAAACCTATTGATTGCAATGATCGAATTGGCACTATAACCAAACATTCTGGTTGAAATTTAAATGTTTTTTCGAATTTACTGTGTACTATAAAAACTATTGAAAGTGAAAAATAATTCTGAGCACTATGAATAATCGAATCTGGCCAGCACATCGGCTCGTCCGAATGAAAACAAATATTTTAAACTTGGACGTCTAAGACACAGGGAACAATGGTATTATGATCACTTATTCAGAATCGGCATTAATAAAATAGACTCGAAAATATTCACTGATTACTCTGTGCCAAATTATGCATACAGGAGATTACCGTTCGCCGCTCTATTCTTAAAGTGTTTGGTCCTTTTCACCATAATCCTATTTTCTTCTTAAAAAATCATTTTTTTACGCCGGTAGGGTTTAGAAAAAGTAATACAGTAACGGCTTTATACCGCACATTGGTGCTAATTGCCTCTCAAAGAGAAGGATAGGTAAAACAAAGGAGGAAGAACAAAATCCGATAGGACAATAAATCAATAAACTTCAAAAGTTGCAGGATTTAACCTTTTGATGAGAAGGGATTATCCATCGATTTGTTTTGTTTTCAAGCTTAAAGGTTATTTTTCTAGGCACCGGTGATAGGCCATAGGTACGTATAACCTCAGGTAGTCTTTTAGTTACTGAATTGAGAAATCAAGAGTACTTATTCAAAAGGTCCTAAGTGACATTGAGCTCGAACTGAGAAAAACGAGGCTGAAGTTTCATGGACCTAAAACAAATCCCTATTAGAGAATAAATATGCGTTTTGATTGAACAATTATGCCAATATAGTCTAAGGACTATGCTCTTTAGGTAAATAATACTAAAAATATGAAATGTTTAGTGCTAATGTAGTTTTTAAGCGCTTTAGAATGATGCGTCCTACGACGCTGCACATAAGGCTTTTTTCAGCAAAGGTGGCTCTTACGACGAATATTGAATTACTTCAAAGTTTTCGACAAAATGAGCACCGGAATACGAATGTTCTTCATTACTATGGTAAATAGTTGCACTGGATTTAAAAGGTCGTGCAGAAAAAAAAATGCGGGAAACTTTAGTTTATATTAACAAACCATTGGCTGGAAGTGGTTAAAACCAACGAATGGCATGTTACTTTAGAATAACTAAGCTTCCCAATTATCATTTAATTTATTATCCTTTCTAAATTCAACTTCGAAAATAAGTCGCATGAACAGAGAAAATAATTTCTTTTATTTTGATGCTTAGGACGTTTTTACTAGGTACCTATGTGCAGTGGGAAAAACATAGAATGAAATGAATCTTGCGTCGTTTTTGCATGGCGCCTATGAACAGTTGCAGTGGTTTTGAAATATTTCGCGCATAGGTCCTTTCAATTTAAAAGGTCTCAAGTGCAAAATTTCAAAATATGATCATGGAAACTTTGCGACTTTTTATATAATGTTTGTTATTTTGATAAATACTGGGTATAATGAATCCTGGTTTTCGGTATTCGTTAGCTATGCTGTAATCCCATGCTGTGCTGCAAATAATTCAGTTTGTTTACATTTGTCACTAAGGACCATTTGAATCAGCACTCTTGAAATGTAAGCTACTCAGCTATCAAAGAAAATAGGCTCGGGGACTTTCAAATTGATCCAGATCCGAATCGAGTATGATTCTCCAATAGGAATTCCAAATAAAATTAACTACGATTATTTACTGATTTACGCTCAATCTTTAATTTAAAAAGCTCATTCAAGATTCTGCTACCACTGCTGGAGCTGATAACGAAAGACAACCTTCTCCCCCAGTACCACTATCCCACAGAAACCATTCGAGCAGAACATTCTCACAACTCTTTCACACATCGAACAGACGAAAATTGGAGGGAAAACAATCGCAGCAGTTCCACACAGAACTTAAAGCTCGTTCGCCTCGTTGTACGCTGGAGGATGGAACCCGCGCAACCACGAGGAGAGACCGAAACAAGCAGAACCGGTTTCCAATCTTCAATCCCATTCCGTCCAACTCCTTTTATGTGCGACAGCAGCAAATTGTACAAAAATAAACCAAGTTCGAGACGTTCGAAGAGTGAGGAGGAATAGAAGCAACCGCACAAGGAGGAAAAATATTTCACATGCTTGCTTTTGAAGATCTTCTGGTGCTTTTTTCTCTCTTTGGAAAATACTATTCCATTGTTCTTTGACCTCCCCTTCATCGGACAGAAACGTGTGTACGGGGGCCATTTTTTGTGGACTGAAGAAGCCACCAACTAGGTTTTTTTCCCTTTCTGTTTTGTTTTTGGATTCGATTGTGCCTGTGCCCAAAAATTCTAACCAGAGGATCAGCATTGACTCTTTCTTCGCAGTCATGGAGGATTTTTTTGTCGCTTGCTGGATTAAAGTGCCAACTTCGTTCGCATGTTTTCCGCGTTAGCTCGCTCCTTTTGGTAGGAGAATTTTTCCTAGTTTAAATGAGAAAAAGGTTCCCCTTCGTGTCATCGTGTGTTCGTGTCATCACGTGTTCTGCTTTTATCCTCTATTCGATGCACTTTAGCAACATCCTCCCCGCGTGACTGTTGTCCTGCACAACAACAGAGTTGCTGTGGCTGCAATTTGTTTGGTTTGTTAGCTCCCTCTCCCTCTCAATGGCACGGGTAAAAGTGGAAAGGATGTTTGTGTACTTTTGTTTTGCTTCCGATTTTCGTGATTAGACTGTTCATACAACTACTTCAACACACACAAGAACTAGCCAACATGTGGCCCTGGAAAAGTTTGCGAACTTTTTAAATACTCTACCACTACCATAGAACCACCGATCGGATTCAGGCGTTTTTTTTTTGGCCAAAAAACCACATTGATTGTGACCTACTTCTTGCTGCATTGGTAATTGGATGATTTCCTGTGCGGTAAAGCTAAGTTTTTCCTAAACATTGATGAAGAGTGAAATGGATGACTGCTGGAAGTCTGATCTAACGTAGAACAGAATGACGCTAAAGTTTTTATTTGGGAACGATCAAACAGGGGTGACATGAATAAAAGTAGTAACCATGTTACCCATTTCAGTCAGTCGTTAATGTTACTGGTGAGGGTAGAGCGCCAGAAAGCTCATTCCATTTATAGAACAGTTTTACATAGAGCATATTGAAATTGCGTCCAGCGAATCTTATCAAGATTCGACCAAATTTCTGGAAACTAGCTAATTCGATGATTCTTATCCGCTGATCTACAAAAGAGAAATAAATGTAGGTATATAGTAATCCTTCTGTAGAAAATAGCAATAATCCGAAAGTAAACAACCTTGAATTTTTATTGGCTTCAGTTGGCTACTGCCATTGCATGAGTATCAAACACGAATAGGATAGCTTATCTCTATTGCTTGAACCCGAATGATGAATTTTTAACTCCAAATACACTCTATTTCTGATTCGATTGTAGGACTCGCTAATATCCTATTCTGGATCAAAACAATCACAATCATATCGACTAATTTTGGTTAAAATTTCTCAGGTACCAGGATTTTCTGTACTTTAAAATAGAGGTGCTATCAGCGCTTACCCAACCTCGCCAAACATTCAGCCACTTTAGTTCTGCTTATATGCAGAAAAACTAAATCGTCACGATTGCTTGTAGCAAGAGTCCATCCGCTCGAACGAGCTATTAATTCCGTTCGCCAGACAATGGCAAAACTTGAAACTACAGTAGATTATCTCAAGACCACCAGACCAGACGAAACTCATTATCTCTGCTCGCAGATACAAGCTCCACACGTTTCGTCTTCAAGTTCATGGTACTCTGATGAAAAGCTCCCCCAACTATACGCTACGGGATTGTGTCGGTTTCTCATCCGCTCTGCTACAAGTTCGCGACTCGACTCGCAGATTGTATCTTTCTTTTGGGTTGAGTAGTGTGGGACCGTCACCCCGTGTGTTATGTTACTCTGGGTTTTTCGATAGTTTTGCTCCAGTTAGACCTGTGTGTTGCTCTCTTTCGCCCGGAGTTCTCCAGCCATTCAGGTTGGTGTCGGTGGGAGGACTTTGCAATATCGGTCCTCTTTTGTTGAAGGGAGCAGCTATTTTTCCACCCTCGTTGAGTACCGTAAAACGGGGGGAAATTGATGTTTTTGAAAAGTTTTTCGACAAACTTTGCTGAAATGATTCAGATGTTAATTGTTTAATTTCCCAATAAATACTGGTGCAAAAATATTAGAAATTTTCAAATTGTTGGACCTGTCACGTTTTATTATGAAAATAAAATACATTTAGTAGGTCATGGGTATCTTGACTTGACTTCGTATCTACTAAATACTGATGAGGCAGTGTTAAAACTGATCGAAATGTTACAGGTAAATTATCTAACTTTTACTTAGTTTTTCTTTATAAAACAACATGTTTTCTTCTAATCTATTTGACACGGCTCAATGCGTTAGCATAACTGTGCCGTGCATCTTGTTTTTTCACAAGATGGAAAAAACAAAGTTACTGCCAGTCCGCCGGGTCTTGTTGACGCAGCTTGTTGCTGCGTGTTAGGATTTCTTTTCTTGGCGGGTATGCATTAGCTGCGTTGCCCTCCGCGACTAGATGGTCAGTTCGTCTGCCTTCTCTCGCTTTTTTTTCACGTCCATGTTATCGGTACTGCTTTCACGTCCTGTTCATAGAGACGTTCTAATTAGTTTTTTGTTCTTACAAATCGCTGTTATAGTTCCGTCTTCATCGTCACTTGTTTCTTTATTGGTGGTGTTGGTTTGGAGGCATTTGGCGCAACCGTTACTTCGCTATTGGTTATGGTTATAGCTGGTGGCTTATCGGAACTGAGCACGATCGTTTAGCAAGCGGTTGTGATTTAGCATACAGCCTTGGTTGTAACAGATGAAATTTTCTTTAGCAACCTCTGCGTAATGCCTTCCGTGGTATACCAGCTGATCACTGAATTGGTACGGAGAAATCTGTCCTGGGTACGAGTTTCATAAAAGTATGAGTAGGTATGGCAAACGTTCTGTGTTTTGATCATTTTGTTTGAAGGAATTATCACACCACATGATCAAAGTTACTTCGATGATCAAAGACGCCCCGGTTCACAATATACAATGTTACATATTATACACATGGCACCCTCATTCTTTGCTATGCAGATCCTCTCCATATAGATCAAAATGTTTTGGAGTACACCTATGAATATTTCAATCGGAGACGAATTTGAATTGTAGAACATTTTTGCGCCATCACTGTTACAACATACGATCGCAGCCGTCTAAAATTGTCTCTTCTAGAATTTCTCTAAAGTTGCGCATTTAAAATACAGAATCAAACCTTTGCAGTAGGTTGATCACAAAAAACATGATCCCGATCGAATCACGTAAACTACTGGCAATCAATGGCACATAATCTAGGTTCGGAGTGTTTCAGCCTCAACAAAAAATTACATAATAAAACAAGACCTTTAAAAAATAAACCTTCGCCTGATACGCAACAAGGAACCGGACGGAAATGTGTACCAAAATGTGTGTGTGTGTGTGCGCGCATCGTCAAACGAAGCATGCCCCTTGTTTTTATGTGTGTAAACAATTCCTCTTCAGAATAGTTGTTTTTTTTTCCCATCGCCTGACAGACAGGATTATTTATTACTCGATTCAACCATCCATTCCTGGATTCGATGATTTGCTAGTGTTCGATGTGGGCACCCCATAAAAAATCCTCCCGATTTTCCCTACGACGAAATCGGTTTTCGTCGGCTGAATCGCCCGACTTTAAAACCGACGAATTTATAGATTGTTGCACCGACTCTTATAAGAGTTCAACATGGGCGTATGTCAATGAAACAACCGACGAAATCAGTCGACGTAACACGACTAAATCGGTGGATGCAAAACAATTAAATGGGTCGATTTATCGATACTTATAAATAAAGGGAACCTAGTTTGCTTCGGGAATTTCTGTAAATAAGTACAAAAGAATATTTTGGAATAGAAGAATTTATTGGTGAATTTTTTTCTCGCTAGCTATTATGAAGGGAGTTCAGTAGGTATTTTGAACTAGCACTAGCAATTAGCACCAGCATTCACTGCAGAAGCTATTCACTGGAAAACAAAATAAAAATTAGCTCCACCAGTCTTCAATAGGCAACGTCAATACACTTACGTTTGAATGCATAACCGATAGACAGTCTAGTATCTGTTCCGCTGTTAGAGGAAGTCACAAAATCTCGACGGTTGCTAATACGAATACGGAATATTATAAAAACACAAACGGAAAACAATGCAACTGAAACTTACCCAAAACTATCCGATTACCGAATAATTTTCGTATTCCGAAATTATAATCGGAATATTTTCCATTGCTCGTGCAATTCAAGTAATATTTGAAATAAAAAACTTCAGACCACTGGTTTTGTCAACCTCGCTGTCAATAAGCAAACCGATTTCGTCTGTTGAATAATATGTCAATTAAATCATGCTTCTATGTTCCCAACCGATGTCTCAGTCGATTAAATCGAGCACCAGATTTACACAGATTAAATCTGCCGATTAATATGTTAATTCGCAAATACATCCGACGTAATCCGATTTAGTCGGTAAATTAATAGGTCGATCTCGAAGACCCCCGATTCCGTCGGTCGAGTGTGCAATTTCGCAGCTGTCAAATTTACTATGGGGCAGGGTCAAATGTCTTGAAGGTTTGACTTTGAGCAGCCATTCGATGCCATAGTTGAAATGCTAGTGGGGAGCTGCACGCAAGTCGTATATCAAGCATCGCTTATCTGTGACGGCATCAATCAGGGATCTGAGAAAGCCGGTAAATAATTACGCTTGTTATCTGTTGAACAGTTGAACCGGATTTGGTAAAATCGATTTCAAATATTTCCTGGTGGGACAATATTGAGATTCTCTAATATCAATAACACTTCGACAAAATAAACAACTTGAATTTCCGTCATTAGTACATCAGGATCGGTTTTTATGAGCATATTTTTTGTAAAAATTGCCACAAAAGCAAAATAGAAAAAAGTGACATAAGTGACTATTTTTGGTGTACATTTGAGTGTTGGTACAATCGCATAATTAGATTTTGTAAAAAGTTAGAATCTAATGTTTCGCGTTTCACTCGTCAGTAACTGACGCTAACTTGCTGCCAGGTAAACGATATATCCAAACCTACACCAAATTGGCGCTAGTTAGACGTAAAATCCAAACAGTTCCATAACATGTGTGCACGTCCAAAGCTACTGGCTGGTACCGAGTGAATTCTCGGTTAGTCGAACATAGAAGCTCCAGAGTGCTGACGAGTATGTATAGGGAAACGAACTGCCTTTTGGCATGAGAGCCAAACGGCTGTACATAAGCGATTTTTATTTTTCCTAAAGGAAGCAAAAGATTTTCTATACTAGGTCACGTTCTCAAGTTATACGCTTTTAAAACCAAGAATACTAATATAGATGTTTGAAAACAGTCTTACGGATAAGATCACATAATTTCGAAACCGTCCATTTTAGAGGTTTAGTATCTTCTAAGAAATTTTATAACCCATCTTTTGAAAAAAAAAAAAACAAAAAAATAATTTGGGTGGTAATACCCCTAGAAGTAATAAGAGAGAATAAATAAATGTTTAAAAAACAATATCTAGAAACCCTGTCCAATGCTGCACAGAACAGGAACCGAACAAACTTGATTTTAAAAATTGTTATGCACGATAATTACGTGCTGCTTTACAGTGATTGCGACCGAGACAGGCCTATCTACCCATATGTAGCGAAGAAGAGAACCCAGAGGTAGCAGACTGCTGATTACTATCGTCGTGATTTTCCGGCCCTTGTCGTTCTCGTTGGTGCAATTTTGTGATGTATTCAAGGTCTCCCCTCGGTATGCAGTGATATCTATGCGTTCAAGCCTATCTAGAGATTCGTATGAGACCGCCGTGCTGCACATACATAGGAATATGCTCGACCACCCGAGGGAGAGTGAGAGCAAGAGTGCAGCAGCAATAGCATGAGAATGGAGACTCGGTGAAATATTCAAGGACACCGTTTTGTGTTAGCTGTTTCGCTGTAGTTTAAAGGTTGGAGTTTTGCGTGGGTGGCCCTCCGTTTCGTGTATGGATCCGCTGGAAGGGTTGTCTGGCAGCATAGAAGAAGCACCAGGATAACAGCATTTTTGCAGTGTCGTTTGCGCGTTTGTTTTTCGAATAAATAGTCAACTTCCGAAGCATGGTGGTGGACATTTAAACAACTGACTTCACTACTCAGCGTACCAATTAGTACTGGATCTCTACAGGACAACCGCTCTACTTTTTCATTCTCTTGCAAAGCCCATTCTGTAAAAACCTGGAAAGGTGGGAAATGTAACTTGGCTAATAAATCACTTCACGCACCGTGAATCGGATTCTTTCGGTTAGGTCAGTTATTCTGGATTTTTCCATGTCCCCCTTTCTTCCATGGCTCGGTATATGTGTTGAACCCTGTTTGACACATGACTGCCTGGGCCTACTGCATGCTACAGATTATGAACGACGAAAAAAAAACAGTATGTGAATAACTAACCGCTCAATTCTCTGGGAATATTTTGAACCTTCAATTGCTTTTCTTCTTCCAGTCTTCGTCGTAGTGAGTGTTGTTGCTTATTTCCGTGTGATTTTAGGCAACGTTGCTTTGTAATTCATTTATGAGCTCGCATTTGGGAAATGTGTGACGGGCGGGGAAAACCAATAAGAAAGGACACGTCGTAAATTTAAAGGGGCTCCTAAGAATGAAATGGGTATGGATTGGGATTATGTTTTCGCTGGTAGGATTTTCACTGGCTTACGACAAACTTTCGATTTCTGAAGCATATATAGTGTAATTTTAATCAGACAAAACAAGTTACGAAACACGTATCACTCAGTAACACTATAGCGAATTGCCACTATAACAAGCCACATCTACTGTTGGTAGCTCAAATCTGTTCTCGAGCAATAAATGACACCGAAAAAAACACTGAGAGGTGATACATGATGATTGAGAAAGTGCCGTTCCGAGCGAAGGGGCTCAGTACAATTTCACTTTAAACCAGGCTAATAAAAATTCGCCTTGACAAACTTCCATGACGTTTATGGCCATCCATCAACAATTTGGGACTATGTAGAATGTAGATGCAATAAAACTGAGCAGCCCTCATACCCACGTATATGCTAATCCATCAATAGAAGGTGGCACAGGCGTTAAGTGATTTGATCCCAAATCTCTAGGTTCGAATTGAGTGCCGACTCTTGGCGCCGAAATGATAATAAAAGTGAGAGAAACACAAACCCATCCGGGGGGTATTGACCTTTTTTCGGGTTTGGCAAAACTTGCTAAAAGCAGATACAGAATAATGTCAGCAAAAGAAAGTTGCCGTCGAGAATTTGTTCACGTTGAGAACACGTGGTCGAACTCGAACGAAATCGCCGGTGGGTGACGAAGTTTAGATGCAAATAGTAGGTGAAATAATAAGGTTTTAGAAGTTTTAGAAATACGACACAATTTAACATAATGGAATACAATTCGCTATCATGACACACTTCAAATCGTAGTAGCCTGGTTTGAAATTTACCCAAATCAATGACAGTGCATCACTTGCCAATACAATGCTAAATGTACATTAGGGTGGGGCATTGTTATATGGAAAAATGTAATCATAGCCACATCAACCGAGCACAGCACTTTTTTGGTTCCTTTTGAGGTCCCAAACAACTGTGCAAAATTTGGGGTCGATTGGTGTTGACCCGGCGTAGCGCATTGCGTTTGAAATTTGTATGGAGATTAGTATGGGAAAACCTACATTTTTGCATTTTTAATTCTACAGACTACAATTCTTTCTGTAGTGTGCCAACAAATAGATAGAAGTATAGTACAGGATATGCTGAACAACTTTGCCGAAGGATGTATGGTGTTAGAATGTCTCTAAGCCATGTTATAGCTGTTCAAAGTTCGATACATCTAATTAAATGCCAAAAATCATTTTTATTGCCAACACTGCGGGTGTACCAATGGTATTTCATATAGCATTCCAAAATAACATTATATATTTTAGTTTTACCACATTGATATGTTTGGATGAATTATTCAAAAGCCTTAGCTCAATTTCATTAGCGTAGGTAGTTGAGCAATGTGGCGTAGTGAGGGGGGGGGGGGGGGGGGGGACTTTAATATGTAGAAATTCGAACTGAAATGTTGTCGAGTTGGAATGTTCAGATGAATTATTTCAAAACAATTACACAATGTCCTACGCATAATTATAACGATGAAATAAAACATACTGTATCCCTTTGCCTTGACTTTTATCAATAGAAGTTACGTTGCAGACTGAATCAACTGATGTCGATTTGATATGTCAGAGGATTATATTTCGGTTTAATACGCATTATGATTTGATAGCATGCTCATTTCTATGCTGTTCGATCACGAGGCGTGAAGCAAATTTCTGGATTTCAACATGAAATGCACCAGATCCCTACAACAATTTTTGCTTCAGGTGATCTAACAGCATCGAAATGAGCATCCCATCAATAATAGTGCCTATTAAACTGAAACATAATCAATGCAATCCTATGACATATCAACTCGACATCAATTGATTCAGTCTGTAACGTAACATCTATTGATAAAAGTCAAGGCAAAGGGATACAGTATGTTTTATTTCATCGTTACAATTATGCGTAGGACATTGTGTAATTGTTTTGAAATAATTCATCTGAACATTCCAACTCGACAACATTTCAGTTCGAATTTCTACATATTAAAGTCCCCCTCCCCCCCTCACTACGCCACATTGCTCAACTACCTACGCTAATGAAATTGAGCTAAGGCTTTTGAATAATTCATCCAAACATATCAATGTGGTAAAACTAAAATATATAATGTTATTTTGGAATGCTATATGAAATACCATTGGTACACCCGCAGTGTTGGCAATAAAAATGATTTTTGGCATTTAATTAGATGTATCGAACTTTGAACAGCTATAACATGGCTTAGAGACATTCTAACACCATACATCCTTCGGCAAAGTTGTTCAGCATATCCTGTACTATACTTCTATCTATTTGTTGGCACACTACAGAAAGAATTGTAGTCTGTAGAATTAAAAATGCAAAAAGGTAGGTTTTCCCATACTAATCTCCATACAAATTTCAAACGCAATGCGCTACGCCGGGTCAACACCAATCGACCCCAAATTTTGCACAGTTGTTTGGGACCCCAAAAGGAACCAAAAAAGTGCTGTGCTGAAAAAACGATCATTTTGCCCCACCCTAATGTACATCTGATTTGCCAGGCACTTTGAAGGGGAAATCTGGGTTACAGAGTCAAGATCCGATAATAATAGTACAAGATATTAAAAATCTAGATCCCAGTATAAAAACACAAAGCATCGGATTTCTGTTGAACAACTCATTGGATTGAATGACTACTCGTTGAGAGTTTCACCCATAACCTAACTTCATCAACAAAAACAATCGCGACTCTATTTATATCAGGGTATTGTTTCCCAAGACCAGCACTAGGTACCTAGTATACAAATCTGGCGTGCGATCAGGTTCGTTGACATGCTGTGCAATCAGTCTGTATTCTCTTCACCTCCTCCTCCTTGCCCACGAGAGAAACAATCCGAGATGGAAGGATCATGGTGACTGATGAGTGATGAGCAAAAGCACGTGCTTTTTCGCCATTAGACAAGCCGCTCCCGAGCCCCCTTTGATCAAAACTCGCATAGTTACAAAAGAGACCTCGCGAAAGAACGGCAGCAGATAGACAGAGAGGGAGAGCGAGTGAACGCAAAAATAAAATAGTCAAAGTAGAATGATGACGAGAAACCGGCTTTTTTCTGTTGGCCTTGAACTTCATTTTCCGTGCGAGTACAGAGCGAATGCCGGCCGTAACATAGAAACAAAAAAATAGAACGAATGTTTTCCTATTTGGTAAATGTGCTGATCAGCGCGTGTTTTACAACTAAATTAACTAGCATGGAAAACACTCCACAAGATGTAGTCTGCAATCCACTTGAAGTTGAAATTTTTAATGCATAACATCTGCCGTTGCAGCTGCCTCTTGCAGCCGGTCAACCATTTAAAGGGTGCATGCTATTTGAAGAATTGCGCTCAATGTGAAAGTGGTTAAATCTAGAGAAAATTTTCAATAGGACGTAACATTGAGAGCCTCTGTTTACTTTCGCTTTCGTTTATTACGACGTCATTACAATACTTTGTACTAATTTTCCAGTACATATCGAAAGCCGACGGTTTTTACTACAATATTATGCAAAGAGTAGAGTAGTAAATGTTGAAATGGCCGAGTAATGAACAGAAGAGAAAGACCTCAAAGAGAATCTCATTGTTACTTACGTCCTATTGAAAATTTTCTCTAGAAATATGTGTTCGAAACCCACATTATATGCGAAATATGACCCTTATGAATGAAAGAAGTTGACACAAGTTAATTATGGACCTATGCAGTCAGAAATATTATTAAAAATATTAAAAAAAATTTACTTACGTTGTATTTGTTAAGTAACACATCGTGAAACCCGTTGCTCATTTCTTCCAACTCGAACATTTTAACAGACAGGATCAAGACGGCTCATACACTTCCTCAAGGGTAGATAAATATATTTGATTTATGGTCGCACGTTTATTTCGATTTTCCCTCTGCCGCTCATTAGCTCATATTTTTCCCTTATCTTCTCCACTTTTGCAAATCCGGTCAAAACACAACACAGCAAATCAGTCCACGTTTCCCGGAAGAAGAAATGCACAGCAAGACGGACGAGGGGTACTGCGGTTGCCTAGTAACACTCTTCTCTCCCGTAAAAAGGGGTTTCCGGAGAGCTGAGGATGCGGTGGTCGGACACAAGTGTCGTAGCAAAACACGGCAGGCCGTTCTTCGATGGCGGGAAGTGAAACGAAAAGAGAACGCACTACTATATCACATCGGAAGATTATCCTTCTTTTCTGTCTCTTCGTTTCGCACAGCCGTCGTACGTCTAGCAGGGATAGGCAGCCACAGTAATAGCAGGGACACACCGCAGCAACAAAACGTTCGGTTTACCTTTCACGCGCACTACACTCTTCATACGAACCACTCTCGTACTCGACTAAACTCCAGGAATGGAGGGAAATACAATTTCAACGAAAGTTTATCGTCCCCAGAACTCAGCAACCGGCGCCTTCAAAGTGTTGGTGTCGCGCAACACAAAACCGCAGTCGAACTAAAAATTCAAAATACTCGTTTCTGGTTGGTTCTCTGCAAAATGAACTTTTCCGTTGGTATTGGTGAGTGCCTTTGTTCATCGACCTCACTTCACTCAAAAATTGTACAATTTCCGTGTTCGTCCCTGTTCACTCAAGAATTCACATGTCCTGGAAAACCATTTCGTCACTAACGATTAAATTTCATCATTCCAATCAAAAATATTTTTTTCGAATCAAAATCTCTTCCGGTAATAATTACCGCCAAAATGATCTGTCGTAATGAGAACCTGTTCTGTCAACAACCCGACATTAATTTTACCGGGAGACAATGGATGTCGATTTCAAAATGGCGACCCTGACTGTACTGTTCACTTGAGCACTTCAGAACACTGACCGCGAAACCGGCAATCGCTTTTTTGTTGCTGATAAAAAACTTTTCACATCCAAAATTAATGCCGAATGGTGAAGTACAGTTTAACGAAACGGTGACACTATCTTTTCACTGTCGTACTGGCGGCTAACCGTGCTAATTTGAGTACAAAAAAATTTGCGAGGGAAAACGACTGAACGTGCTCCGAGCGCTGAGAACTGAGTGAGATACCTTTGTGGGAACAATTCCACCGGCAGACGTGCTTTCTGCTAGCATACAGGCGGCATGGACGTAAAATGGTATCGCACTCATACATGGTAGTTTTGTTTGTATACAAACCCCATGCAATCGTTTTGCGGGGCATGGCAGGCACCATGCGCTTAGGCACACTGGCACGGCTATTTGCGTTGGTGTGAGTGTTTTACTGGACAATACACGTGCATGACTCCCTTGAATGGTGTGATAGATGACTAAAGGGTGTACCAAAAGTGACGATAAAAAAATTTATAAGCGATGGAAATTTTTCAAAATGGGCTACTCTAAGTGCAGATTTCTTCACCCTCGCTTAACTTTTAAACCAGCCCGAATAGAATTTTACAATAGCATTTACCATATAAACAATCATAAAACAATAAATATTATAGTTACTACTGTTACATCATTGTTCGTAGCAGAGTTTTCGCAGTAAATTTACAATAAAGTTTCATGTAACAATCAATTCTACTGTTCAGCAAAAAACTGATACAGTAAATTCACATTCAATTTTACTGTTTCTAGAAAAAATGTATTGTGAAAAATCGGTTTTTTAATGTTAAGATACATAACCACCCTCCTTATTACTGTAAAAGTTGATTTTACATTGAAATTAGAACTTGCTGTAAATATTATTGTAAAATTACTGAACTGTCACAGTGAAAATCATGGTTTTGTTACTATACATTTCTATTCGGGAGGTTCACCAGTACGTTTGAACCTGGCTTAAGCGTTAAGCGAGGGTGAAGAAATCGGCTTTAAGGTGTTTTAATATTGACGATTTTCTCATCCGTAGTGCGGGACAGAATAATAACTTGTAAGAGATGTAAAAATAACAATATTACATTTTTCCAAAATAAATATTATGAATAATTGCCATATTATAGATGTAAATATTTCTGTAAATTCAAAACAAAACTTCATGGAACATGTCTCTCGACAAACTGTTTGAAAAAGGAAAAATGAGGACGAAAATATGTTTTTCCATGATATAATTGGAAAGCATAAAAAATTGTTTTGGAGTTTTATGCGTTTTTATATTTTAAACTGCGAAAACATTTTTTTCTGTAGTTCAATGGACTCAATGCGCAAATGAATCATGTTTATGTACATTTTTCTTGATGACAGATTCACTACCATCCATAAACTAGCTTTGTTCATTCAGTTGTTTTTAAATTACTGTTTCCTAATATGAATTCTCTTTTTTCACTTACCTACCTAATTGAATGTAAAGAAAAGTCATGCGCTCCAAAGATACGAAAAATTACCATTAAATAAAGATAAAAATCTCGACAAACATATGATTACGGCCTAAAAGCCAACTGACAGTTGGCTTTTAGGCCGTAACAAATCCACTTTGAATGGAAATTTCGGACAAACCGTTACACGCCAATCACAGATGTTGGTAGTAAAGGAAAGAGAAAAGTTTTCTCTTTCATAAACTGTTGTGAACTGTGTTCGACTAGTAACGGTTTGTCTGGAATTTCCATTCAAAGTGGATTTTGACAGCTGGCTTTTAGGCCGTAATCACATGTTTGTCGAGAAATGTAATCGAATAATTCTGGCGTCTATCCTGGGCGCACTGCTTTCCACTCCATGTATATTTTTTCGCAGTGTTGAATGGTCAGGTTTAAGTACGATTCAGACGATACATCAGCTTCCGTCAACGTCAACGAAACGTCACCGTTCCGTCAGGATAAGTTTAATACTTTTCTGTTGTGCCCGTTCACACATGCCGTACGTCAAAACATTCCGTTCCGTTGATGTTGTGTGTGAATGCCTCCATTTAACTGCATGTAACTTATCCTGACGGAACGGTGACGTTCCGTTGACGTTGACGGAAGCTGATGTATCGTCTGAATCGTACTTTAAGCCCGATTAAGACGATACATCAGCTTCCGTCAACGGAAGAGAACGTCTACGGAACGTCACCGTTCCGTCAGGATAAATTAAATGCGTTTCTCGTGTGCCCGTTCACACGTGCCGTACGGCAAACCGTTCCGTGCTCTTGATGTTGTGTGAACATGAAACTAATTTTGACGTTCTCTACCGGTGACGCAGGCAAGGTGATGTATCGTGTGAATCGTACTTTACCCTCTGCTTCTTGCTGATCGTTCTGTCTGCGTCCTTCGATGAGGCTTCGTCAGCATCTGGGTGTACAGTTTACAGGCTCGTGACTTCCCACCGTATTTTGCCGTTCGTCACGATTTGGAGCCATCTGAATTTTGGGCGTATGCAGTCCCTCCGGTCCTTGGCTCTCTGAACGAAGGATCTGGACAGATTCATCCTTTTGACTACATCCCTTATCGAAGAATTGGGATTTCGCTAACTCTTTCACTATACGCTTGTGATCCTGATCACTAATATAACATCTATTCTGACCGCGTTTCTCCTTCCGTTCGATGTTCAGAGTTTGGTAGTAACGTTTAATCACACGACTCACCGTTGACTGCACGATTCCGAGTTGTTTTCCGATGTCTCGATGAGAGAGTTAAGGATTTTCCAGGTGCTTGCGCAAAATCAATTCGCTTTTCGGGTGACGCCATTATTTTTAATTTTCGGAAAACTGACAGCTATAAAAATACAGTATAAACAATACACTCTAAACTGCTTCTACCCAAATTTTCAAAAGAAAATACTCAATGTGTTATTTTGTACAGCGTTTTTTTCTGTGAAGCAACTTTATTTGGGACTCCCATTAAATTGAAACAAATCATCGGAAAGTGCACATAGCACTTTATGGCACGAAAGTTTTGTCCCTTTAAATTTATTTACAACGACATACCCAAATCTCAGAAGCTGATAAGGTTTCCTATGCTAACAATGCGCCTCATATCATATTTGTTTTGATTTTGAATTTATTGTTTTAGAGTAATGAAAATGTCAACTGTAATAGGCATTAAAATGGCATCGGTGACTACCGTATCTGGTTTATAGCTAGAGGTTTTTGGGCTCTACAGTACCCAGGTAACTAATAAGCAAGCAGAATGCGTCTTAGCGGCTACCTGATAAGCATTTAAGTCGTTTCAAATGCTATTTAAAAGTCGCTTTTGGCAAAATATACGGCTTCATTAGTGCTGTGCCATGAAAACGCGTTTTTACTGCTCTTGTGCATTCAGAATGCTGCTTACTGAAAAAAAGTTTTTAAACAGTTTTTTGAATGCTGATTAACAACAGTTATGCATAAAGAATACTAATATACTGCAAGATGCATCTAAAATGCAAATTATATGCTATTTTACTGCATACACTAATGCTTGTTGGTTACCTGTTTTAATGCTTGATATTCGTAGCACTTATAAGCATTTGCAAAGCATGTTTAAAGCTTGTAGACATTTGCAAAGTTGAAAAGCTGTTATATAGTAAATATAGTGCTTGCTTTAGTACTTAGGGGTTTTCGATGGTTCGAATTGAATACCAAATATTTATATCACTACCGGTGTACCAAATTGAATATCAAACGAACTTAGCCTTGATTTTTGTTCAGATGAATTTCTCAAAAGCAAATTTTTCATAGACCCTAAACAGTTTTGAAATAATGATTATGTTGCCCCACCCTAGTGTACACTATACAGTGTATAGTGTACACTAGGGTGGGGCAACATAATCATTATAGTATACACGCTTATCTTCGACGGGATAAGCTCACGCTACTTTCTGATGGTTCGATCTATTACTGATGATCATCGAAAGGGACTCATCGATGCATCGTTTCGTTTGTTTACCAAACGGAAGCCACCCCACGTGCTCGATCGTGCGTAAATGAATCGCTCGTTCGGGAACACGATCATATCCCGGCCAGCCGATCCCCCGATGATCGGTAAAAGTGATTCGATTGATTCGAAGGTTCATCCTCATTAAGTCACCGTACGCTCGCAAGGATAGTTGTGCATTGTAGCGAATGCAAAAGATCTGTTTTTGAAATATTTAAAAATTGATTTTGTATTTTTGTATCCCGGATCTTTTATCTGTTGAGGTGTGAAGAACTTCAAGATGGTGCTGGATATAGCTATTGCCAGATACGACAACACTACTCCGTTTGGGTTCAAACTCGTCGGCGGAGCGGATTTTGATGTTCCCCTGCAGGTCGTTAGAGTGAGTTGGGAAGGGTGAAAGTCACGTAAATTGTTATTTTCAAAGAGTTCCTAGTTACTCAGTCAAAAATTTAAAAAATCCGTCAATTTTGAAAAAGAAAAACGGTTATTGGTTACGTAACGGAGGTAAAACTCTGACAGAAAATAAACAAGCAATCGATCTATGTCAAGATGTTTCCTATGATACGCTTTGTAAACACCTTCAAAAAGCACTGAGTTGGCGTCAACCGTGTGCAACAATTTAATCAAAGAAATTTATTGAAATTTTCTCACTAACGGTCGCCATGTTGGAAAACGCGTCAGCTGTTGAATCTAATCTAAAACAAAGTTCGACAACGAAAGGATTTTTTTTGCCAGCGATCGACGAGTGCAAAGTGGATCTCACCGATCGCGATGCGTACGTTAAAAATAGATTCAATTTACTATCAGAGTGCGCTTTTTCTTTTCGACTGTAGATCATACCCGGAAGCATCGCCGAGGAGGTTGGCATGCACATCGGTGACGTGGTGGTGCGTATCAACGATATACCAACCAATAATCTCTCGTACTACGATGCCCATCAGCTGTTGGCGTGCGCTGGGAATCGATTTGTGCTCGGCATTTTAAGGTTAGTTCCGAACGACGATATGACTTGATTTGTTTATGCTAGATGAATCGGATTTCAGGGCACGAGAAGTTCCGCCCCAGCAGCGTGTGGTCAAGGAGCGTACTCCAACCGGAGAGGTCGAGTATATCAATACTTGTCCGAAACCGTTCTGTGCAGCCAGCGTGCAGAGCAGAGAAGAGAGAGAAATCGAAGAAAAGATCCCGGATGTACCAATCACAGATGAGCAGATTGCCGAGATCCTCTCCGGAGAAGCTGAAGTGCTTAAACAACATAACGTAATTGGGTAGGTTATTTGGTACTGGAAGGATTCTGGAGACGAGTCAATTCAATTGTTCTCTATTCCTCTATCAGGGTTAACTTCAAAAGACTGATGCCCGCATCCGAAGTGTTTAAACAGAGTGAAGTATTCAAAACGCTCAACAACGAGATTTTACAGGGCGAAGAGAAGAAGCGAACTACGTTTATGCAGAAACCATCGCGACCTCCACCGAAGACACGCGAAGAGCGATTGCGCGAGTTGAATCCTCCGACGGAACGCTATCAGGTACGAATCGTGAAACAGCCGAAACCGAAAATCGCACCCGACTACAAGCCACCCAAATCGCCGGTAAGTTTTCTATCGCGAGTAGTCTACATTAATAGTCTTCTACTGTCGACGAAAGTTGAAGGCCACACGATCGAATTTCCGCTCGTTGTCGCGAAGTGTTCAAAGTTGATTGTGTACGATTTGATCTAGGAGCCAGTTCCTGAACCAGAGCCAATACCACTGTACGACGAATATCTCACTGCTCGAACGGAAGCTGAGGTGGAAACAATTAAGATTCTAGAAGCGGAACAGCCAGCAATGCAGAGCACAGGTAACACAGGCTACCCCGATCCTACTTCCGATGACCCCTACATCGATCCGGCTGAAAATCCCGATCCCAGTCCTGACACGCTTTGCAATGATTATAACCTTGGCCCTGCGATAGTAGGTGATGCTGATGTCCCAGTGGACGAACAGGAGGAAGAAGCAGAGACATCGGAAGAATTCCGTGCCCAGTTGGAGAACGTCCAGAAACAGTTGGAGGCCCTATCGAGCCTACCTAACACGATCCAAGCCACGATTTCTGCGCTTACCGAGCAGTTATCTGCTCTAGCACAACCAAAACGAAAATCTAAAAGTGTTACCCCACGTCCTGAAGGTATTAGAATATTTTGTGATCTCGTGGCACTACACAGCATCACAAATCACATACACACAAACACACAACTTATTCCGTCTGTAGTAAGAAAGCTCATAGTAATTCTCTAGGGTGGGAAAGCCTTGCGGGTATGGCAAGGCTGAGCTATCGATTACGGGCGTGCGTGTAGTGTGTGTGACAATGTGTAACTATTTTCTTACAGAAGGGTCATTGACGAACGTGGTGCACAGCAGTACCGAAGCAGCATCGGAAATCGTTGCGGAAGTGTCGGAAACGTTTGAGGTCACCGAATATTGTAAAACGGAAACTGAACCCACTGATCAGTTCGCTAGCTGCGACGAGGGAGAACACATCGTTTTCACCGAGGAACAGTTGGAGAAATTGAAGGAAAAAATGAGGGAACACGACATTGAGTGGACCGATCGGAACGATAAGGTAAGTTGAGGGACTCCAGCGGTTCCTCCGATAACCGATAACATAGATGATTCTAAATGTCTGGAAATGCACTACACTCGCGTTATTCAATACAGAAACCACAATATCAGACAGTGGATTGGGCAGTCAAGTCACGGATGTGTTACTTGGCTCGGTACGATGAAGAGGAAGTAGAGTACATTACACTGCCACTAAATATCAAACCGGAACCGGTTGGAGAGGAAGAGCTACTGAAACAGAAACAGATCATACGCAGATATCTTAGGACACTTTCACAACTATCGAAAACACAATCTTCACCCGAATCTACGCCGGAATTTACACCCCCTATATTTAATCCACAAATTATAGAAGCACAAGGAACAACATTCTACCAAATAGCTTGATTTTAACAACATATTGATTTTACCATTTAGCCACAAATGACACACAGGGAACCTAAATGTTGTGGATATCTTACCTCGGACTTTGGGTGGCTTGCTTTAACTAATATCTAGTACTATTCCATTACAAATCCTCAATCTAATCGCTTTCAATCCCCGTCATCCTTACTAATCCACACCCACCCACGCAGAGTTCGGAAGAATCATCTCAAGGGGGTACGAACGACGGAAACACCCGGACGGCGGTTCAAGATGAACTCAAGATGCAGGTCGTCAAGAAGAAGAAGAGAGCCGTAAGTGCGTTCGGTCCGTTAACACCCCAGGAACGTCCCATTTATCTGCCGGGTGGTCGCAAATGGCGCAACGCTAAGGACGCCTTCAACGAGCAGTTCATCGCCGAAGTTATCAGCTCGCAGGCCGAACTGATCCAGGGAACTACGTTAGGGTAATTAGAGTATTATTATAGTTAAAAGTTGTTCTTTACAGGCACCATGGTGATCATCATTCAAAGTTAGTCGTTTTTCATCTGACATGATTTTCGCTCATTTCTCTCGTAGGAACTTCTACGAAAGCCCCCATCTGGGATACGACGATAGGTAATGTCATTACTTTGTGTGCGTTGATGTCCCCAGAATCGAATACCCCTTGGCAGAGCAGGTCTCGGTTCCGTGCTTAACATGACCAATTTGTGGCTAATGTCAAACACACTGCACTCAACACCACATCAACTTTCATCATCACGTCACGTTTAACTAATAAATCAAAGCCATATAACAACCGTCATTTTGTGTTTTAGGTGAAATTTTGGAACTACTACTGGGCAGAAAACAAGGAAAAGAAACCCAAGGTCTATCGGTATGTATACGGCATCCGTGTCATTCTCATGGTCTAACTGTTTCCAAATTTTAAAGAACTACCTCGAAAAAGTTTTCAAACTGCGAAGTTCTGGTTGAAAAGTTCGAGCAGGAGCTGTTCAAAAAGGTAAAAGTTTGTCCTCATACATCCACACTTCAGAATTCGTTTTGCTAGATGTTTCCTTCGCGAACAAAGCTCTCTAAACCAGCAACCTGTTCCTAATGGTTGTTTTTATACTCATCTCTAGGGTTAACTTCCTCAAGTACCAGAAGCCAGAGAAAGACCTTAGTTTCATCAAAAACAGCGACGTCTACAAATTGATCCACGACAAGGACCCACCGAAGACGGGCATCGAGCTGCGTCCGGAGATGGTGCTGGCCGAGGAAGATGTGCGGAAGGTAATGCATGACGAAACCATTTTCCAACCCCGTAAATCTCGGGTGTTCTTGTACCAAAATTGACCTCCTCATCTATTTCATCCGTCATCCGATCGTTGCTCACCGACATCGACAAACTGTGATTGGCATCTATTCTCACGATTCTTCGAAAATCCTGCACATCTCCCCCACCGGACCTCGTGATCTCCTGTAAAACTCGATTTGATTT
This sequence comes from Topomyia yanbarensis, assembly GCF_030247195.1. Taxonomy (NCBI): domain Eukaryota; kingdom Metazoa; phylum Arthropoda; class Insecta; order Diptera; family Culicidae; genus Topomyia; species Topomyia yanbarensis. The sequence continues at coordinate 7,557,432 of NC_080670.1, read as the reverse complement.
GGACTGGCACGTGCCAAATTCGTTCCCAATGACCGAAACAATAACCATGGTTGGTAAAAATAACTGGATCGGATCGAAATCAAAACACCGCCCATGGACAGTGTGTGTCACCGTGTTGAAACAACGGATCAAAGTTTGTGCATATTGTATACTGGCGTCGATTGTTTTGCTATGTTTGCCAAAAAGTGGCGAACTTATTTTTATAACAAACAACCTCACCAGCCGATGGTCAGATGATTTTTTTCGAACCTTCTCCTACTTCCCAACTGCGCCGTGTTTGTAGAGCGTAAGAATGTTGTTTCAGCAAGCTTTTCAATTTCATTACTTCATTTCGAGATTAGTCGAACTTTTAGCCAATTGCATCATATAACGTGTTCGATAGACTGTAGGTCACCTTAGCAACCAACTGTAGTTATTTTTATCACCTAGATTAAATGATGCATTATACTTTTAATTTACTTATAACATTGAATGAATATAAAACGAATAAGTGATCATTCGAGTTTCACTGCATCCGAACAAGCCCAATGAATTGTCGACAAATGAAATCAGTCATCACGATATTGCCCAGAATCATGGCCGTATGAATTACAAATTCTCAGGCTACTTGGTCTTGGTCCGCCAGCCTTTCATCCGATATTGCTGCTTAACGCTTAACGTTTGCTGTTTCTATTATCCTTCGGATAACAATACTGCAATGGCCATGATTAAGGGTTCTTAATTGTAACGGGTAGTACCAGTGTCTTGTATAAAGCGATGCCAAGGCAAGGCTTACTGATTACACAAACCTTAGAGAAATCTAATTGCAGTTGCAGTGCAACACATTTTATCATCTTGCAGCGAATACTAGGATCAGTTTCGTTTCAGTAAATCGTTCGCTGCTTTAAAATCCTCGTTAGTGTAATCGTTAAGTAAGTCTTATACAAAAAAACTATTGCGAATACGCATTAGACAGGGCTGAGTTCATTGTGTTTTAGCAAGAGGTGAACCGTCGCATAGTATGTGGTTGGATGATTCCTCCATTTAATGACACTTCTTGTAGCCTTGAGCATTTCCTAACTTGACCAGGCGTACTCTGTGGAATTACTTCTAGTACTACTTTACGTAAAGCAAGAAAGTTTCTAATCTTCTTTGGATAAATAGTATTTATTGACAGCGTGGTGGTAGAGCATCAAAAATGTTGGCCCTATATCCCTTGCTTCCAATCATCAAACTTCACCTTAAGATTGCTAGGTCCATGTGCATAGCATGGAACAGAATGCTGCTCCTATGATAGCCAGCGCACTCCCATTGCCACCCAGTTTAAAATGAGCTTACATTTGCTCACCAGATCCATAGGAAATCGCCAAAAGCTATAGATCATGTTACCATTTTTAGCTCGCGAGTTTTCCGCAGCTATCTCACTTGATCCACGAAATGGCGCGACATTTGAGCCATTTCAATCTTGACTCTTCTCTTACTTTTCGTCTCCATCTATCGCCATTCAATTCTCGTCTCAGTGAGTCGTTTAGCTGTTGATTACATTTAACTCCTGTTTTCCGTGAGTCATTCAGCTTCCAGCCTTATCACGAACTACTCGCATAGTCCCCGGCAGTGAACTCACTCTACTCCGAAGGAGAGTTCCCCGTGGAGGAATTGCTCCCGACATCGATAGCCGTTTGCTTGAATCATTTAGCACCCAGCTTTATCGAGCCGACTAGACGGCTATAGTCCGGCGGTGAAACTACTCCGACTGAGAACTCCTCGGTGGCGGAATTTCTCTCGATACCGATGCCTGTTTCCTGAGCCAATTAGCTCCCATTATTGTCATGATACTGTCGGATAGTCCACGGTGGTGAATCTATCCTAATCCCGATACCGATGTTCGTTTCTGTGAACCATTTAGCTTGCCGCTTCGTCCCGATCTACTCGCTCTAATCTCCGGGCGGTGGACGACCCGATCTCGACGAAACTCTCAGGCGATGCTGGGTCATCCTATCGAAAGACATTAAGCCGAATTCTCATAAGGCCGAATGGGCAATATACCTAAGAGCCATTATGCCAAAGAAGGTTGGAAGTGATAACAAGATTTAAAAGAATGATCCCCCTTGCTGCATATTTACTGACGTAGTAGAATACATAAATATCATTGACCTGCGCCACATCACTTCAGTTACAGCGCTCTTGTTTCTTAGGACATAAACTAAATCATAGCCTTTATGTTGAAGAATTCGGGCAAATGAGCGGATCAGAGGTTTGCTTGCGAGGAGCCACTGCTTCCCCTTCGGATCCTTGGTAACGGTTATGCGGTAAACCTGAGCAAATTCTCATGGGCTCAGACACCATACAACCTCTTAAAAAGACCATAAATTTGATCCGTGCCAAGTTTCACATTACTCAAAACACCATAAAATGGTCTCTATAATCCGTAATACTCAAAAACTATGTTTTTTATATGCGATCTACCGGACCATGGTGATGGAGTTTTCATGAGTTGATTCCTTTTAAAACACCATCAAAACACCATGAAGTGGGGGTGAAATTGGACCATTTACATGGGGGTATTAAGGGCTTTTCATTTGCTCGGGAAGCCATATCACACTGACCGATTGAAAATTTATCTCGAAAACTCAACGTAGGGGTTAGGTATTTTTTACATAGAATGTGTATGCAAAGCTTGAAAGAAACCGGTAAAGTAGTTTTCGAATGGCAGGTAACACCGCAAACCATGTTTTTGCAGAGACGTTCTACAAAAAGCTTCGTCATCAAGTCGTTCGTCGCTATTTTTGCATAGAAAAATTACAGAATGTTATTGAAATGAAATTATAATGTACAAAAGTTTCGATCAATTCACTTCACGCAAAGTTCTAAAAAAATCACAAACAAGTGTTTTTTCAGGCTGAAACCCTTACTCCCCCCTTTAATGATTGCTTTTACAAATAGTGTAACATATTATAATACATGGAGCATTCATTTCTTCAACAAAGTTGGTTGTAATAGCATTCTCGAAAACTTTACTGGAGACATTGAATTTCGTACTGAATTAATTTTGGTGTGGCTTTGATCACCAAAACTACCCCCTACCTACACCACTACACCTATCGATTACGTCACAATTCGCCGTAAGCAGGTTGCCACTAACAACCTTACGCATATTGGCTTGTGACATATAGCCGTTACACGAGTGTTTGTCCTTCTCGTAAAACTTCCGTGTTTCATTCACGCGTTTGCTCTTCGTTCGATCTCGAACGATACTACAGCATCCACGCCCTTGCTGCGGTCTTCTCTTCTATTAGTTGCTGGCACTAGCCCTCAAACCAATCATTTTCTTTATTGAACACTGTTGATGCCCTTATAAACTGTTTCAAGAGACAATTGTTTTGGCAGATAGCTACATCATACAAGGAGGGGGATAAATGTCAAATGATTTAAAATACTGTAATTTTGTTTTCTAGCATACTTGGATTACTTCACCTTTTACATTAGATCGCCAATGATTCAATATGTAGATACAGATCAAAGTTACCGAATTGCCATAATTTGTACTGTACGTCAAGTTGAACAATATTAGTTGTATGTACAGGAAGTAACATTGAATGCCACAAACACGAAACTATTTCACTATTAACCCGCGCAAATATTTTCAAAAGGACCGTGGCGCCAATATCAACCTCGATCTTTTCACTCGAGCTTCTTCATAGTCGCATGATGATCATTGCCAACAGCATTGCGAACTGTCTAACAACAGGCGTTTTAGGGAAAGTTTCTCATAAAACGTAGTTTTTTTCGTTAGGAAAAAGTATCGGATTGGATTACACCTAGCAGCTACAAAACGGCTTTTGGCAGACATCAGACAGAAAAACAAGAACAATGCATCATTAGTATATCTATTTTAGGCTACGATGACAAATGCACGATCGAATGAAAGAGAAATTTTCCCGATCATTCTCTCCGCTTTTAAACCACCCGTACCGTGTGGTACCCAATCGATAAGTTGGCATCTGAACTGTTGTTAGCTCACAAGTAGCAAAGATTGGAATAATGACTGACTAGCGTCGATCTGTCGATTAGAGCTCTATACCGAAATTAGCATTAGATATTTACAACTATCTAATATAAATAACAACGATCAGTGAAGACTGTGTACTTGTCAAGTGCTGATTTCAATCAGAGGGAATTTCAACCTTCAGGTTCAGAGCTCTGCAACGTCAGTGACCGACAGCACTACGACAGTGCACGATCAACTTACGCTTCACCGAAGAGCTCTTTTTTCGCTATTTAGATAATAATGACTGCAGACATCCGATCGGGAAGCACACTCATCCACTAACTAAAAAGAATTCGGTATCCGGCCGGATATGCCGAAGATGCTTCACAACCTTTACGTCGGATCGGCTTCTGTCCGATCTCGTGTCGGGTGACATTGAGTAATCGGTATTTTAAGACAATCTTCAATTGTTTGATAAATTTTAATCGATCAACTGCTTGCAGCAGAAGTAGTTCATCTTAATAGACTTCCGATCATTGAAAGTGGGTTATTCGGTCAATCGCTGCGTGAAGAAAATGGACGTTCCAGTTGATGCTCAAGAGCTTGCTCTGCCGCCAATCGAGGCGTTCAAAAACTGTCAATACCATGTTCGGGTTAGTGGAACAACGGTACTGGACAAACGGATCATGTCCTTTGTGGATAACTTGTGGGGTTTCGAGGTTACCGGAGGGGTTGATCAGTTCGAACCTCTGACGGTGATCGCGGTCAAACGGGAAGGCTTGGCGCGGCGGGCCGGTATCCGGGTGAATGATGTGATTACTAAAATCAACGAGACCTACGCTGACAAGCTAACGCTGGCGCAGGCCCAGGAGTTGATCGCGGAATCCGGAAGGACTGTGAAGATCTTCGTTAGGGGGTAAGCTGGCGATTGAAAATAGTTGGTGTTATAATTCAACATTTGAATGCATTACAGTGATGTTGAGGAAGAAAGTGAGGATGAAATGACCGTGGACTATTGGTTCCAACCTTGTAAGTACTGTGACGGAGAAAACATTCATCTACGTGTCACACATCACGCTTCATTCGGACGATCATTCTCAAAAAAGATAGAAGAACTTTAGCAAACAAACTGAACGTGATTAGCGACCAATAGTGCACTCTCTATGTTTCTTTCTCTCATCCGACCCCGCGAGACAATCTCATCCTTTCTTTATCCTATCCCATCCCATTTCCGTGTCGAATGTTTGGAACAGTGTTCCACACTTGTTGATCAAAAGATGGTTTCTTTTCCTCAGTAAGTGACGCCGATCGATCATTGTTAGACTGGGAAGCAAGGATGCGTGCAAATCGAAACGTAAGCTACATCTGATTGACGGGTCTGAGTTGTATAATTCTAACCGGAACCGATTTTTTTCCAGCCGGACAAATGGAACGGACTTTGGCCATGGAACGATCGTAGGAAGGTTATCTATAAGTAAGTTTATACTAAATTGCTGTTGTCTTGGCAACCCCAATGTTTTATTTTCCTACTCTAGAGAATCCAACTGCTACATGGTCCCGAGTGTAGCAGAAGACAAGCGAGAACGGGAACTTAAGCTGCGGGTCTCCGAAATGGACTACAAAAAACATCTGGTGCTCGAAAAGGAGGAAGCGGAACGAAAAGCAGAAGAACAACGTCAGGAGGAGGCCAAACAAGCTGAGAAGGATCGAAGAGCCGAAGAGGAAGCATTTTTCGCCAAGTTTGAAGCAGAACAGAAGCGACTGGAGGAACAGAATCCCCAACAAGCCGCAGAAACCGATCAGTATATTGAGGAGCTGATGCAACAGGAGAAATTACTGGCCGCTGGAGACGGTGAAGAGGTGAGCACCGATTTTCCGGCGGAGATAGAAAGAGATGTATAGCAATCAGTTAGACTAAGCGGATTACATTCTATTGACGGTCAATTTTACATGTAAATAATAAATATTTTATACAGTTTTATTTCTAACAAAGATTTCCACGGCCACGTAGTATTCATTCATCCGATCCTTTCCTAGAACCAAACTCCCAGAAGACGAAGAGACAAAGAGAGTAGTGCAGTTCTAAATTTATCGATCGATCGAACACGACCTGAGACACGAGGGAACACGTTGTCCTCGTTTTTGCTGGGTGCGATGCACAGGCTCTCAAACTGTACTTTTACTTTTAGTTCAGATTATCTTGACCAGTGGACCCGTTGACACGTACCTGCCGTTTCGTGAGTCGGATTGTTTTCTTTTGATTATATTGTCGGGAGATCGCTTCCAGAAACTGGAGTGTAGTGAAGCTCTTCTCTCTGTGCGTGTGCTTCTTAGCAGTGCTGTTGTGAATTGACAAAGAATTGGAATTACTCAAAATCATCAACCGATCGTTAACTAGGACGAATACGTAACTGAAATTATCCACCCGTGTATCGAAACAGAAAAGTAGAATAATGCCGGAGTTTGTGATTGAAAAACGCAATATTCCAGTGCTAACGATCGCGTCCAACAGTAGAAACGGTAGAACAGGTGGAGGTGCGGATGGAAATGGAACCGGTGAAAATCCGCTCGGTTTCCGCATTACCGGTGGCGCGGATTTTGAAATGCCGATCACTATATTTCAGGTGAGCTAGAGCGGTGCACGGCAGAAAAAAGTTCGGGAGCATCATTTGCTGCAGCTTGGAATGGGGAACGTCCGCCGTCAGCTGGTAGACTGGTAGGTGATGCCTGCCTTCACGTGGAACTAGACGATCGAATGATGGTAAAAATAGAACGCCGGCTCTTGCTGTATTAGCAGTTGCAGCATAACTGCTGAGCGATCCGGACGTCATTGCCGGCAGAATGCATTCGCTACGCACTTACATGTTTTGTGATGCCGATCGCGATGAGTGCGCGAAGTTGATCACATAACCTAGGATGCAACAGGTTTGGTTGGGGTAGAACTTGTATTCAATTTGTTGCATGAAAGATAGCTTTCACGCAGGCGCTTTGCGCTAGAGATGTTGGCAAATTGTTGTTGTATTCGAAGACTACATAGAAGGTTTATAACTAATGATAGTAGCAGCTATTAAATTCAAAATTTTCTATCCGAATTATGTCAGTCAAAAGAACAAGTATCTGAGAGCAATTCAAAAAATGAAGGAAAAATATGAGATCAACGATGAATGAGAAAACGAAATTGAATTTTATTCCACTCATTATTTCAGCACATTCTCGAGGTAATTGACTACGAAGAGGATGGTATGTCTCGGAGAAAATTATGATGCCGTCACCACAAGCTTGGCATTGGCTCGTGAGGTTAGTTGGTTATCGCAAAAATGATCCTAAATAGCGGAGACATTGTTTATGTGGTTTAAAATTAGGTTTGGCGAAATGGATAAATTATGGTCTGTCGAAAGACAACTCAAACAAAAATTACAGGCAGTTGATGTGGGTAACAGTCGTTCAGGCTGTACCATAACGTGCGACGTAATTGTATAGTGATCTCGCGACTTTGATTTACAACATATTTTGGATTCGGTTACAATTTCAATGTAATAACCATTGCAGTTATTATACGATTGGAGGCGCTTCAGATTAGATGCCTATTGCTAGAATTAGAATTGCTTTTCTTGAAATTGCTGTGTGAAACTGTTTCGAGACACTCAATATTCAAATCGAATCGGACGAAGCAGTTTTCCAAAATTATCAAACTTGTATCCACCAAATCGATTAAGTATTTCTTTCTCATTTATTCACAAACTGCTAATCAACATACATTCTACAGATTAACACATATTTTAAAATAAAACGACTGAGACTAGACTACGGCCACTTAGATTTGTGCCTTGCCGTGCCTTCCCATCATTTTCCTGGGTAGAATGAAATGAGTAAGTAGAATTAGAAGGGTTGGAAAAATTACAGCACAAAAACAAACAGTAGGTAAGTTAAACTCACAAGTAGTTCAAAAGGCCTGCGAGAAAATCTAAAGCTCTTCACCGCACTGGATTAAAAACACTGCGGGAAATTGCTAAGGTAGTTCCAATTTCAAATTCCCACCAACAATCCAAACAAAAGCAATAAACTTTCCTTTGGTGCGAAAATACGACTGATTCAAAAGGGTAGCATAACTGTAAAAGATTATAACAGCATTGAATTAAAATTCCTGATTTCTAGTTGCTCTTCTCTTGATGATATTGAGTTTATAATTACGCCATTGCTTTGACGTGTTGAAAATGAAAAAAAAATGTTTTCGCCTCACTATAAGAGAGAACAAATCCCTTTCTCATCTTCGATTGCCTGAGTACGTAGGCTTGAGAACAAATTTTAAAAATATCAATAACCCAACACACAAAAAGAAAAATTTAAAAAGTAAAACAACTCAGACTCGACTGATACTGTGCCCGAGCGAACGGCTTCAGTCTAGTGTCTATTGTTTGACCGGACACACCATCAATAGCTCGGTCGGTCGCGCTAAATTGTCCATGGCACTGGAAGAACCACAGCTTGCCACGGAAGGCAACTCCACCGGCGGCGAACAGCACCCCGTTTCGAGAAAACGCGACGATGCTCCCGACTACTACAAGCGGCCCCGCTTCAAGCGGAACATTATCCCGTTCGATACGGACGATCTAACGGTGCGGGTCATCCGCGAACGGTTTCTTATTCCGGACCAGGTCAAGGAGAACAGCCCGGCGGCCAAGGCGGGTCTCGCTCTGGGCGATCAGATCATCACGATCAACGGTGCGGATGCATCGGCCATGCGACTAAAGACGGCCGAATCCGTCATACAGCAGGCTGGCGAGCAGCTGCAACTGGTGGTGGCCAAGTAAGCGAGTGGCGTGTTTAGCATGGAGTTTTATCCGGTTTTGGTGTGGTTATTGCATGGAAAAAGCAAAATGTGTGGCACTAGTTGTACCGTCAAGGGTTTTGTGTGCGGGTAATGAAAATTGTTTTTTTTTCTTTCGTCTCGCGAGGATGTGCTGCTCAGTTTATTTTTAACCTTTTATATCGAGTTTCGGCGAAAAATTGATAATACTGAAGTGGAACAAAGTCATGATGTGATTGTGCATGAACGAATGTGTTTCGAAAATTTGTACTCATTGGCCTCAATTCGCGAAACGCGGTGTTTTATTTGTGCCTGCTAAGTGTCCATGTGATGCATTCACAAGAAAAATAATACCCTTAATTTGTCAAGAATCTTGAGCACAGGTAATGGGTACTAATAATGATCAAAACGATAAAAAAAAACTTTGTTATTTAGTTTATTATTGCTAGGTATCATAATTTTACAACTTTGAATGGTAATTTATTAATTTTCCAGCTCTAGTATAGTTAGTTTATTATATCTCCAGATGTTCTTATTTAAAGGATATAATTATGCCTGCAAAGGTGGTTGGCGTGACGTATCGTCATTTTAATATGTTTGATATGCAATAATAGATTGTTATAATATTTTCATATTGAAAGTGGGCGACCTTGCAAGCACAATTTTATCTGATTTTTCAACAAAAACAAAAAAATAAAATGTTGTACCTGCCCGATGCGATGGGAAATGCGACACGTCACCCACATATATAATCTGATACTTTGGCAAGCCGATATCTGATTGCAATCTGACGTGACATTTGCAAACTACATTAGTTCTAATGAAGCACTTATTTTTGTTTGAATCTCATGGCTTCTGGATAAATCATTATACCACGATATTAGAAACAAAAGTAGGCAACAATAATTCTCTTCACAAAATTTAATAATCTGCGTACTCCTAAAGATCCCTATCGATCTCTATCTACGAGTGATAATGTATAATACGCATAAAAGTTATCTTTAGTCACACATACAACGGTATTTATCATGTCATGAGACGTGAATAAACGATGGATCTTACCTCGCTCAGGATAAGAACCGAAATCTGGAAACAGAAACGAGAACGTCTGATTCACCAAACACAATGGGGTCTGATTCTTCCGGTAACAGACAAATCCAAGAAGTGAATAAACAAAACATACCTTAGAGCTAAATTCCGTTTGGCAACATACGCAACAGGTAGACGTAGCAGACAGTATGGCACGTCATCGTCAGTCAGTGAAACGGAATAGGCATATCCAATGCAAACCAAGCACCGAGAGTAGTAACACACCTGTCCATTGGATTGTGTGACACCACCATTCATGAAGTGCTTGCATGTTTCGTCAAACGCCTGACTGGTAAAATCATTCATACATGACCTAGAGGTTGAAATCCCCAGAAGTGTCGGTTTGATTTCACTCCTCCCATCACCGAACATCAGCTGAATATGTTAACGTCACATTGTGCCAAAATAGAATTGTTTTCACGTTCGCTTTTCACCACTGCGTCACTCTGACCAACGATAACAAAATTAGATGAGACGGTGTTCGGCCGGTGGCAGAAAAAGCTCGGGAAAACCATTTTTTAGAAAAAAGGCATTTGAACAGTGAATCGACCGAGACTCTTGGATGCTATTTTGAAATTGCCACGAGATTTATATTGCGAAATGATCATGCTCGTGAAACGCTGGCTTTGCTGTAAGTCATAAATCATTTGATATTTGCTCAAACTGCAACCGATATAGCTAACTTTTGCCAGATGTAAATATATATCTTGAGATGAGGTTCGTTGGGCGATTTGTGATCGCTAACGTTCAAGGAGATGCACTTTTAAAATATTAATATTGCTGTCTGAACAAAACTTACATTGTCATAAGGTCAATTCGATGTTTCATTGATGCTCTCGATCGTGTTAATGTTACTTAACAATCTATTTGGTGTAATATCTAAACCATAAGAAAGACGATTTATATTTTTACTAATAAGACTTCATGAACCTTCAGAACACATTTTTTCTTTTCACGTCAACCATTGACGGCGTTCTTGTGAATTAGTTTATTGTAGGTAAACATAGTTTAGCTTAAACAGTTTAGGATATATTTTAAAAAATCGTTCTTAGTGCATGCCAACCATGTACTCACCTGAATCCGAACTGCTCGAGTGAATCGATGTGCCATGTGTGTTTGCGTCCACTGTTTTCGAATGTCGTTTAAATTCCTTAGTTGAACTGAAAAAAAGAAAAAGACGAAATAATAAAATGTTTCTATTTCCATCCATCATTATGAAAATACTCCAGGGACGATGAGGAAGCTGCAAAGAACCCCAACAAACCGAAGGAGACACGTGCGGTCAAGTTCGCAGGTACAGACGATGCCAGCAAAGCCGATGTTACTAACAATCCCTCTGCCCCCAAGCACAAACCAGATGCAGGACGTGGTATGTTGTAAGCTAATATTTTCCTTCGACCACTCAAACCGAACTAACAGCAGCTGTTTTCTTTGTTTTGTATGTGTCTGCTGCTACTTATCTGCCCCGACAATACCAGCTGACTGGATTCAGCCGCCGGAACGTAAGGTGTGGCATCCGATCGTTTGGCAGCAGCCGCCGCCTCCGATTCCACCGGACGTTTATGGCAAGGATGCTCCTCACCAGCGGCTGATCGCCAACATTCGTCGGCTGCTAACGGAGACGGTCGGAAAGCCGGAGGAACGCAAGAAGCACATCGAAAACATGATGCTTTCGCTGCCGACCGGTTCGAAGAAAAATGAGGACGACGAAGATGAACCACCGAAGCCGCCCCCGAAACCGAAACGGAAGGGAAAGAAGGGCAAGAAAAAGACGGTTGTCCGGAAGCGTACCGAAAGCACCACTACGGATGATGATTCGGTGTCGCAAGATTTGTCCGCATCGTTGCCGGCCTAGGCAGTGGATTGTTTTATTATTTTCTCGAACGTCTTCTGTGTATCATGCGCCGAAATGTTCGTTAGTCTGTACGTTCTATTGTTATTGAAATGTTACATTGACACTTACACTACAAAAGAAACTAAAGGCTCATTTTATACATACATACACTGAAATAAACTTTTACAAGTAGGAATAGGAAACGAAAACACGATTTCTGTTGTCCGGACTACGATTCTGGAAGGTTCTTTAGCCGACATACTGTTATAAATAATAGTTTTCTTCAATGTTTTCGAATCAGTTTATACTTATTCGATGTTACTTGTGGATCTTTGTTTGAAAGAACTGTGGCTAACAGGAGTTTTACCGAAATGTTTACGAATAAATCGTGCTTGTTTTAAAAATTAATTTTCGTTTTGTTGACAATATCCGAAAATTCAAATATTATTGACTACTCCTTAAAATACACTCAACAGTTTGATCAGTCAATAGTTTGGGACAGGTTGGTGGTTAAGGAAGTGCCAAGTGACCCTCCGTTTGACATAAGCACACCGACTCCGTAAACTAACCAGTTAAACATTGAACCAATTTCAGAAACCCCCTCCCGCTCGGTAACAGGAAGTCCGAAACGTTCACCGGAACCCACCCGTTCTCCGTCGTGCGAATCTTGCGAGTACACTAACGCGTCCGCAGTTGAAGAGCAGCTTCGGCAGATGCAGAAGCAGCTGAACGAAATCAGCATCATTCCGATGCAGATCCAGGCAACTTTGTGCTATCTAACGAAAACACTCGCAAAGTTTGCTCCACCGGAACTGCAAAGAGAACTACCAGCATCGCTACGAAGCAGTTCAGTGCGTGAAACCATTCCAGAGGAAGTGGAAGAACAGGAATCGGATCAGGAAGACGAATATTTGGCAGATTGTTTGGAGAAACTGTTCGACGAATCACAGGTGCTGGATGTAGTTCCTCCGAGGGATTTCGAATACGAGTATTATCCTCGAGAGGAATCAGAGTGCGATGAGGATGAAGAAGAGCAAAAAACTGACGAAGAGGAACGACTGAAGCAGGAAAAATTGGAACGAGTTACCAAAATGGAACTATCCTGGCCTTGGAGTCAGTCGGCTAAACCAATTCACAAGTATTCTCACCGTAGTCAGATATATTTCACGAGAAAATCTAATTGTGATCTTTTTTTTCTCAGGCGATCAAACTGCCATTTGGTACCCAGTGTAGCGCTGGAAAAATGTAAAATAAAACAATTGACCGAAGGCGATCTTCCGTTCTATAACCGTGGTTACCGTCAACGGATCGGAAATTGAATGTGGTTTTGGATGTGTTTTAGAAGCTTACCTGATCGATGATCTATATAATGGCAGAAACATTCAACTTTCTTATAGGACCTTTTCGGAAGGATTCTTCGCACGTTAGCTCACTTCATAAATGACAATCACTTTACAAATTCATTTCACGTTTAAATGAGTCATTTTTGTTGAATTAAAATCATTTAATACAATAACTCCTCTATTCGCACTATCAACGGGAAAATGCAGCTGAAGAAACATTAGGCGTCGTTTTTGAATGAAATTGCAGTGTTGCAAGATTATTGTGCATGTGACATATTGAACTCCGACATCAATTTCAGACCCGAGCAAAATCTAATATCAGTAGTTTTTAAGCAATTTATTTCATTTACTTAAAACTATTTAACTCTATATTTACCTTGTACACTCGAATTTGATGGAATAAAGAAAATGAAACAATTAATTTCCGATTATATATTTTTCGTAGCATCCTGTATTATTAGTATGGTGATGTCGATTGCCAAACTTCATTGAATTGTGTTAACGGTATAACGACATCCCGTTGTGCTTCTGGATTGTCTACGATTTTTTGACAATTATTTTACCTCGAATTTTTATACCATTTGAGGCCGATTTCTTCACTCTCGCTTAACGTTCAAACCAGAATTACTGGGGATGTGTTAAATTGGCTTTAGAAGTTTAGCGAGGGTGAAGAAATCGGTCCTTAGTAAATAGAAACTTAGATGCATGTTTTTATGGCTTTTTTATCATCTGCTGTTGTCAAATTTGAACAACATGGTGGCAGATACTATTCTGATATCTATCCTGCATATTTTTACCTTGAGCAGGACTCACAGATACAAAATAACTTAACGTCAAATGCAGTCTTATATATCTAATGAACTTGAAGGTTTTAACACAGACATAACACTCCAAAATAATGCTTCGCCCACTTTAACGGTCAGTTTAAATATATTTGTAGTTGGGACTGTGGCCGCTTTTGAAATTATGGCGCCACTGACATATGAACAAGCATATGGGGGATAGACCACTAGTGAAAACTAGGACCGTGATAATTGACTTCATATTGTTTTCGACGACCAAATTTTTTTTCTTCTCCTCGAAAGTGCTTAGGATAACATTCGGTCTTGGTCTAGCTTCTCTATTTCTGTTACGACGGTAATGAAAGATTTTCCTCGTAGTTGCTTTCGTTTCTGGATTTTGGAATCCGCTGTTCGTTATTTGGGTTCCCAATCCAGTACGAGATTCTTTTAAATTATTGTCATAGACTGGTTAGTTCGTCTGTCTGTCTATGAAAGTATCATCTATGTTTTGACAGCTCGCAGTTTTGAGATCACTCGCACTTTGAAAGTGCGTAGTCCAGGTTGGTGGGAAGTGCGCAATAGATTCTAATCTTTGCTCGATCGAAGGCGAATGTCGATGATGGTTAGGGGCAGGCCTTATCTTTGATGGGTATTGGGTAAGCTACTGCAAATAAAGAATGAGCCAATTCAACAGCGTCCGTCAAATCGCTCCATAAATTGACAATCGTCGTCGGTTCTGTGCAATCACAATCACACGTTGCGTCAGCAGCAGAAGAGGTTGACCCAGAACCACTCTTCAATCGATCTCTGGTTAGTCAAATTGGCAGATTGAATTTTGCGAGCGATTACAACACCCGCGAACGTTGAGGTGAACGGAATCTTTGCTTCGGGACTAGTTCATATTGGCCATCTCGGATTTCTCTCGGTTGCATACAATGCACTACGCTATCAATGAGTATATATAGTGCCATCTTCGCCATACCTGTATATACTTGATTGCTACGCTATAACTGAAGATATACAAAAACGCCGAAGGACACCAGGAAAGTTAAAAATACAATAATTCGTTTACATGAATAAAGATTAACCATTTGCATGCATAAAAAAGATAAATATTTGCTACCTACCTTTTTGCTTCCTTTTTCATTAGAAGTTGTGAATGTCATATAAAACTATCTGGCAACACTGATTACTAGCCAAGAACAAATTTTGGCTTATTTGCCCTTTTCAAATACCAAGCGTGATATTCTTCTTCTTCTTCCAATTCTGTTTATTTTCCGTCGGCCTATTTCCGCTACGAGGCCAAACACCGACGCCAGAGAGGTGACACTCCCACTATCTGGATTGGATATCGACCCATCAACTCATGGACCGGGGACCAACGGCTTTACTTCCCTTCCGAAGGAAGGCGTGACCTCAGATTTTTCTCACCTCTGAAAAATCTCAACGACCTCGACTGGGATTGAACCCAGACCAACTGGGGTGGGTGGCGGTCACGCTAACCACCCAACCATCGGCGCCGTCAAGCGTGATATCAAAGAAGTGGAACTCCGACAAATTGCACAGTCCCATTATTTTGACATCTGACGATTATCAGCGTCTTTTGCCGAACGAAACCGCTTGCTTTGCTTTATAAACATTTTGGAGAAATAACACGTTTATCGCGAATATAAATCGTCATTTCGTTAACAGCTTCTTCGCAAAATTCAGGAATTTTTAACAATCACTACCAACTATGTAAGTTTTCCACAAATCCCTTATGAACTGGATATCACATTCGTCTAACCAAACTTTTTGTGCATATAGGGCACTCGCTAAGCCGAAATCCGAGCTGACTCCGGAGGAACTGGCCCGCCAGGAGGAGGAAGAATTCAACACTGGACCGCTGTCGGTGCTGACCCAGTCGGTGAAAAACAACACTCAGGTACTGATCAACTGCCGCAACAATAAAAAACTGCTCGGTCGGGTTAAGGCTTTCGATCGCCATTGCAACATGGTTCTGGAGAACGTCAAGGAGATGTGGACAGAGGTACCACGAACTGGAAAGGGCAAGAAAAAAGTCAAACCGGTTAACAAGGATCGGTTCATTTCGAAGATGTTTCTCCGCGGGGATTCGGTTATTTTGGTTCTGCGAAATCCTCAGGCCACGGCTGTCGGAAAATAAACTATTCAAACAGTTTGGAGTGGAATAATTTTAGATTAATGTTTCTTTCTAGAGTAAGAACGAATGCGTATTTGAAATAAATCGAATTTGAAACTTAAGCGGGATGTTTAATCTTTTTCGGCGATAGCAGTTAGATGAACTTCAATCTCTTCCTCGGTCATCATGCGAAATTCTGGATTTTCTCTTGTAACTAGACCCAGTTCGATTTCTGACGGTTTGAAGTCTACCGCCAACACCGTTGAGAGGCAGGTGATAGCAAGCTGGATTGCTTCCTCCTCGTTAAAATTGGGTTTTTTCTTCAATTTTTTCTCCAGATAACTGTTGGCTTCCGTTTGTTTGACTCCAACGGAAACAGCACGATATCCGCAGTAGTACCCGGCCGGGTCCGTCTTGTACACACAGGGACCATTCTCGTCGTCGAATGCGATAAGAACCATGCCTGAAACAACAACCAACATTATTTCTTATTCGATTTTTGATCAATAAAAAACATACTGCAACCCAGCGGTCGCATCTCGGCGTTCTGTGTGTAAACCTGCGAAATATCGGCCATCCTTCGACAGAGCACATCCACCGGCATATCGTAGCCGTACTTGTAGCGCCAATTGGCCGCTTCATACCGGGCCCTCTGCACCTGTGATTTCGAATCGGCAATCCGGCCAGTCATTACACAGCCCACATTCCGGGTGATCCGGTACAGATGCGTCACCGTTTTCGGATCGATCAGCTTATCGGGAATTTTCTTCTGAGTGGCCACCACAGCTACATCCTTCCCTTTGAGAGCAACCGAGGTCAGTCCCTCCTGGTTGATGGCTTTAAATGCATACTCTAGCGAATGGGAAAATTTGCTTTGTCACTCGAACCAGCGCAGAGAAAAGCAGGATACTTACCAACTTGATAGAGACGACCTTCCGGCGAGAAAATCGTAATGTGACGATCGAAACCAGCGCTGCTTCCACGGGACATGTTTGCTGTCTCTTTGTTCTAACTAGTTACGAACGATTAACGAGGATAAGGTTTGATTTCGTTAGATTTTATTGAAATTATTTTCGCAGCAGCAAAGCAAAAGAAAAACGAAACAGCACTGGCAGAGGTTATGTGCGAACGATGACAACAAATTGACAGCGATGAGCTTGTTGTTTTTGAAGCTGTCGGAGTCGGAGCACCACAAAGGAATTAAACTGTCAAACGCTGTGTCGGTACAGAAGATAGAGCTGGTAAGCACAGGGTGGCTCGGAAAATTTATTCACTCTTTCGAATGAGCCGTTATAAATAGGTCTGTTCCAGTACCAGGAGAAACTGGAAGTACTCCGGAGAAAATCGTTCCTGTACTCTCTTCTTCTCTTTTTTCTTCTTCTGGTAGCAAACCGGAGTAAAAAGGAGCAAAGATTTTTTGCTCCTGTTTACTCCGGAGTGACTTCCGTGTACTGGAACAAACCTAATATTGCTAAAAATGGTAACGGCAGTACTGATAAAAAGCAGTATATATCTCGACAAACATATGATTACGGCCTAAAAGCCAACTGTCAAAATCCACTTTGAATGGAAATTCCGGACAAACCGTTACTAGCAGAACACAGTTCACAACAGTTTATGAAAGAAAAAATATTTTTCTTTCGGTTACTATAAACATCTCTGATTGGCGCGTATTCCATTCAAAGTGGATTTTGACAGTTGGCTTTTAGGCCGTAATCATATGTTTGTCGAGATATGGAATGTTTAATTATACACTACAGGATCAATTAATGAAGCACCAAATTCTTTTCAATATTACATACATAGTGGTCAGCTTTCTGAATGAAATAAAAATCCAACTAATAAATCTTCAGAATGCTGTCTATAATGGGGGCGTTAAATGAAGAATAAATTTTTTCTTTTATTGCCCACTTCCCACCAACCTGGACTCCGCACTTTAAAAGTGCGAGTGATCTCAAAACTGCGAGCTGTCCAAACACATGTATTTCAAGTGATAGAGTTGATACTTTCACAGACAGACCAGTCGAACTAACCAGTCTATGACAAGAATTTATAAGAAGAATGGTAAGTGGGCTGTGCGGTTAGAATCCAGTTTTTAGTGCCACAAGCAATATTGCATATATAGATAGGGCTCAACTATCACATGTTTGAAGGAAAACAGTCAGGTTCTAATCCCAACTGCTGTCAACATGCATGAACCGCTGTCAGGGTTAGAACCTGCCTCAGTTTCAGGTTCAAGCAAAATCCACATAAATTCTTATCAATAAGATATATATATATATATATATATATATATATATATATATATATATATATATATATATATATATATATATATATATATATATATATATATATATATATATATATATATATATATATATATATATATATATATATATATATATATATATATATATATATATATATATATATATATATATATATATATATATATATATATATATATATATATAACCCTTAAAACTTCAGAACGGCTTTTGATTTTCTACGAAAATGTAAACATTTTTTTTTGTTTAATGTTTCGGCCACAGGGGTTAGCAGCTTTGACAGATAACCCAGCAAAAGGATAGGGCTCAAGGAAGGCGACGGTTAACTCCTTCTATTTATCAGTTGCATCGTAGTTTATCTCTTACGTAGACGATAGTCCACTTTTAAACTAGCCAAAATAAATATTGTCAGCTAAACGAGCTATTTTCCCACTTCTCCGGTCGCTGGACGAAACAGAACGGAAGAAGAAATCGTCCTACAAGCGAAAAGTTTTGCATGTTTTGAAGTTTTCTCCTCCGCTTTGGTTTTTTTCACCATTGCTGCACCCGGCGTGCGTGTGTGGATTTTCGTGGATCGTTTCCTGGCTGCCTTCCGGCGTTGGGGCGGTGGCAGTGGCTACGGGAGATGTCCCTAAGCACTGTCTATTCGTTCCATTCGTTGGAAGGCTGTAGAGAAAGTTTTCAATTGCACTTTAATACGAGTGTCTTGTTTATAGTGCGCTGCCGTGGGAGCAGAAACAGATTTTCAGCTTCCTTTTCCGGTGAAGGTTGCTGGAGAAACACTTGTATCCTGATTTAATTATAACAGCTGTTGTTTTCCGCACTCTAGCTGGGATCTGGTTCGTATGATGATACATATGAAATTAGTCTCAATGTTGCAGATTTTGACTATGCCAATTGTGTATTTAGACCATGTGCTGATTAGAGCACTATTTACACCTATTTGATCCGATTCAGTACCGGGCACGGACATCAATATTCTTTCATATGCGAGCATTCTTGTCGGGGTTTAACTTGAATTAACCCTTCACACAGAAAAAAAAATGTTAGTAAATATATGTTTTTCACTCTCAGCAAAAAACAACCAACGCATACTCTTAGTTTGAAAATAAAACTTTTATTTTGATTACTATTCTTCACTAGCTAGTGGAAAACTTTTATTTTGATTATCATTCTTGATTATTTTAAACGTTTTACTTTCAACCTAATAGTAGGCCTTGGTTGTTTTTAGCTAAGAGCGGAACACTCTTTTACCAATATTTTTTTCTGTGTGTTCCATTCAAGCACTTGGCTTCATTAAGCTGTTCACGCCCTCTAAGAACGGTTGGTTTCAAAATCGTCCAATGAAGGACATTCGTTGGACCAATTTTGACATCGTCCAAATAACCGTTCCATCGTTGGACCCGTGTTGAACGATTTTGAAACAATTTTTTGGACGTCTCAGTGGGCGCTGACGAAGTCGATTAGCAAGTCGACATAAATTGACTTGAATTTATGTCGATTTTGTCCAGGGTGGCCAGACCTACCGATTTATCGGTAGTTTTACCGATTTTGGTCTTCCCTACCGATTCACAGACGACTAAGGTAAAACTACCGATATTTTGTTATTTCTGCCGAAAACTACCGATTTTTATTGATTTTGGACACATCCTACTCAACATTCAATTTTTGGGTTGGGTTTGGTCTGAGATCTGTGTTGTCCGTATTTTACAATTCTATATCAATACTACGTTTTGGGGACAATAATCGGCCTACCGATAGCTACCGATAAACGTTTAGTGACCCTACCGATATTAAGGAATGCTATCTGGCCACCCTGGCGTGCACAGCCTAGTTGTCAAAAATGTCGA
The DNA here is from genome assembly GCF_030247195.1 of Topomyia yanbarensis. Classification (NCBI taxonomy): domain Eukaryota; kingdom Metazoa; phylum Arthropoda; class Insecta; order Diptera; family Culicidae; genus Topomyia; species Topomyia yanbarensis. The sequence goes on along the minus strand of NC_080670.1, from coordinate 7,537,329 downwards.
CTAATTTGGTTGAAACCAGAGTGTATGTGAGGAGAGTGAAGACAACTGTCATGATTATCTGTCAGTAATATTCCAAACGAACAAACGACCTCTCAAAATACATGGATTTGACTCGTTTGGAATGATACTGACAAATAATCATTGTTCCAATTTTGACAGTGTCGTCACTCTCCTTTTATGCACTCAGGTTGAAACCCTTGTCAAGTATGATGGAAAGTGTCAAACAGGGACCAGTTTACATATTCGTATAAAATCAGCTTATAACCGTTCTTCAGCCTTAAGTTTTTTTTTCACAAAACAAGCTTTATCGATGTATGTAATAAAAGATGAATTTCATTCTTCATTTAATGACTCAATTCCAGATTATTTGACCGGGTGGGGGCAAAGCAATACATTTATGTATGTATGTATATTTAAATAAGTGCTGCCAGTCTGTGTGTGACCTGACCGGCGATGAAATACTTTACTGTATGCATTTTAAACCAGCCAGAATTCAGTTCGGAATCTTGGCTGTTTCTGTCAGATTTATGAATTAAGTAAAACATTCGATTTCGACTCGAAGGTTGTGTTTAAGCCAGAATTCCAACGGGAACCAGCTAGCATTTCGAAAAAAATCTCTTTTTAAAAGTTTGGAAATCGGTTTAGGCAGACCGGAAACGAAATTAGTTTGGTTGTACCAGAAAATTCACACCGAATAAGTGGAAATTCATTATCTACTCCAGAGCTTCACCTGTTAACAGATCAAACCAACCCGCTACGGTATTGGCATTCAAAGCATAAAGAAGAGATTCACCGGAATGCGGTTTTTACCTCTCGGTGAGCTGATTTCGGAAAATGTATTTTCCAGACCACAGTGTTGAAAACATCATCATCATCAGATTGTGGGGTGGTAGGAAACTGCGTACACGAAATCATTTCAACGAACCAGGCGTCCCTGTACTCTTGCACGGAACGGTGCCGTTGAAATAAGGTTCACGAATTTTGGCAACGAATTATCACTGATGAGTGGAGAGCACGAATCAGAATGGAAAATGAAGCACGCATTCGATACAGGAAAACGGTGTCTTCTCAATGGGCGCATAGTTGGTTCGCGATAGTTTTCGGGGTGGTAAACTAAATAAACATTTGGCTCGGAACAGATTCATAGGTGTAGGAATTCGATTTTTTTCTAAGTGAAAGATGATTCAATTTTACTTGGTTATTAGAAAAAATCGTTAAATAACATATCTTGTGTCGTTGGAAATTATTCTAGATATTAAACGTCTTGACATATAAAAGGCTGATTATTTTTAGATTTAGAGTTCATAACTTTACAAAATTTATGGTTGACCCAGAGAAGAAGTCTTGAAATAAATTAGCGAAGTCTTTAAATTACTGGAATTTATCTACGGACAAATGAGTAGGAAATATTTTGAGTTAAATATATTATAGGCTGGGATTTTATTTTCAGACTCTTCGCGAGAGAGTTGTCGAATACATCGATGACAGATTACATCTACTTGTTGCTGAATTTTATTCCAGAAACTTCGGAGTACAGTCGTGATTCGCTGGTTGGACCGACTGGCAGACGTCACAGACTCCAAAAAAAGACATAAATGCATCAGTTCACATCTCTAATTCAGTACCGTCTTTACGCATGGGCACACTGGGCCAGGGCCAGGGGCCCCGGGCTTTTAGGGGCCCCCAAGTTAGGGTGAATTAGAATCATTCTGAAGGCTTTGTACCAAAAAAAATAGTAGCATTCAATTGTTTGTAACTCTATAGCGTGTGGGTAATAATGGATCAGTTGCTCGTATTCGCACATTGCACCTTAACCCATGTGCCATGTCACATTTAAAGAGCATCAGACAATCGAACGAAGTTATGGTAGCGGCAGGAAACGAGGTACTGCATGACTGGTATTGGACCAATTCAAACGTCAGCCCAACATTTCGATTCAAGTTTCAATTCATTTTGAGCAAAAACAATGAAATGTTTTCTACAACATATAGAAAGTTCGAAAGACACCAACCAGGAGCAGCAACCAACAAGGTGGCAAAATTTTTACGAGAAAGCTGTACAGAAAATGGAATAGAAAGATGTCGAAATTCGGTACAAAATCCTTGTTTGGCAAGCGATCCGCGCATGTGTCAAATTTTCATTTCTTCTTTACATTAGGGATTGTACACTTCATTTTTTCTGCCGCATCTCAGCTTTTTCCGCATCTTTTGCCGAAACAGCTGAGATCTCAGTAAACAATTTTTTGAGATCTCAGTAAAATTGACGTTTGATAGCTGATACTCGCAAAATATTTCAGCAAACAAATCTCACTTTGCTGAGATTTCAGTTTCTAAATTTGCTGACTACACAGCTGTTGGAAAATTGCCGATGCGAATTCAGGGTGGACAAATCTACATGAAAACCTCTAAAAATGAATCTTTAGGTCTCAATATACTTTCGCGGCCAGATTAGGCATTCTCCACTATGCCGTCGTAATCTGGTACAGTACCAATTATGTTATTTTTGTACGACAATCCGCCCTATCAAAAATATTTTAGGCCGTCAGAATCAGGAATCAGAATATACTGGTTCAAATGGAACGTATTCCGTAGGTAGTCGAGGATTTGTGCAGCATGCATTCGATGTGTTTCCTATTTCGACTGGTATTGAAATGATGTTTTTAAATTCAATTTTTTATTCATTTATGCTTGAGTTTACATTTTATATAATATTGCAGTCTAAGTGATATAGCATATGATTGTCGTCTTTAATGAGCTTCGTTGGTAGATGGTTGCATCTCTGATTATAAATGATCTCCTAAAAGTTGTGGTAATGAATTATTAAAATGAATTGTGTTGCTCATATTAATTGGTTCGAGTAATTTCGATGTTTTGCTATGTTTATTTGTTTAAGTAACAATGAAGGTATTGAATATTTGTACTTTCGAAAGGTGAAAGAGCTAATTATTGTTATTATTTTTTTTCCTTTGGTCTCTCTGTACTGAGTGCCTATCACCGACACCAGAGACTTGCCACTTAACTAAGGGCGCCGTCTTTGAGATACTAATTCGTTAAATATGAAAATACTAATATTGCTTATAATGTACTTGTTTACTATTTTTGCCTCTCAGAACCGTTTACTACAAAAGAAAGCACAAAACTTCTGTCAGAATATGTAACAAAAATCTACTTCACCAACAATTGTTGCAGGAAGAGACACTATTTCAAAGAATCGTTCTATTTCTGCGGTGAAAAATGCGAATATCTAAAATGGATGAACCTCTAATCGCACAATTTGATTTGACATAAAATCGATTGGTTTCAATGGCTGCAATATTCAATATTGTCATCTGTAAATGTAGTTGAATAATGATTGAAAAAATGTGGCTTTTTTATAAAGCTGGCAATTGACTTTATCCAGCTGCATCATATCAGGAACAGTAAGAAATTGAGAACAACATTATACGAATCAATGTAACTTTTGTAAATCACGTAGTCGTCATCTACTAATAAATGGGATTTTATTGAATAAATATTGCTAAATATTTTTCCTAGATTGTCATAGTGTAAGGATAATTATTGAATGAATCGTCGACATTGTATGTTGACGTTTAACCCGCCTTACTCCATCATCCCTCATTATTGACGGAGGCACTCTTCAGTTTCAAACATCGTCTTAGACTTAGATCAATGAAGGTCAGATTATATCATATGGGGAACAAATAACGCAACTCTATACGCACCTCACCTGAGTTCGAACTCCCACAACCGCATATAGTGTCTTAGGACATTTGCCAATTTCTGTCAAATTGGTCAGAAATGCTAATATCTTTTTAAGATCTATCAAAATTATCTTCCGTTTTTCGACCGTACCTGGACAATTACAATGATGGAACCATAAAATTTTTTCTCCATATATTTTGATTTCTCTAGTATTTTTAATACTTTCACATAGTTAAATAAATCTCAAAGTGGTGTTGATGGTTCCCTGATGCTGGGGATCATTTTTAGATCATCTTACTCTACAGAAATTTATACCTGTTGAATTATAGGGGCCCCTCAGTTCAGTTGTGCTCAGGGGCCCCCAGTGGGCTTAAGACGGCTCTGCTCTAATTATTTGTCAGTTTGATTGTCAAAGTGAATTTGACATAAGATGTTGATTAGTTGGATGTTGAGTTGGACAACCAGCGGGTCAGTAAAAAAGTCATCAACCAGCGAATCGCGACTGTACCATATCGAATTGAATTTCTACACGATCTTCATCCTTACTAGCTCAGACACATCAGACAAATACCTTGATCCTATATGAATAGCCATCTTTCTTCTACTCTTTGCGATTTAAGTACATCACAATCCTTCAAAAGCAGTTGTTGGGGTGTATTTCAAGCATGTGCATCAGCGTGCGAGTGAACTGCTCTCAGCTATTTTTTCTCTCTTTGAATGAACCGGCCATTGTACAGCGTGGTTCGACTAGCCGATTGGCGATTTGCGGCAAAGCCAAAATTAGTCATGCGACACCTATGATTCAGCTCATGAACTGGCAAAGTGATACAGTTTGCTTTTTTTCACCCGTAAGTGAGTCGTAGCTTACAACAAAATCTTCATTATCTTCTCGGAAAAAGCTTACCACTGCCAAAATATGAATGAAACGAGTAAGAAATTTTGTTTTATTTGCAATTATTCTGAAATTACAGCCATTTGCAACTATTTCACTCATACATTTCTTCGAAATGTAATCGGGGTATTATTGTGGTTATAAAAAATCGTTCCATAAATAAAGTTCCAACTCGAAACCGAGACCCAATCACTACCAATGTCAAACTCCTTCATATTTTGAGCTACGTAGGAGATTCAGTGAAGACTATCGGAGAGAAGGATCGGCTGTGCATGATACAAAGCTGACACTTTCCTATTAGCCGGATATATTCTTTCCTCGCCTGATCTGGAGAGTTTCATGAATTTACACCATCTCATGAAGGTTTAGCTTAACTTAGGACGAACGGGAAATGCTGTTGCGGCGGCTACGGTGCTCAACAAATTCCATTTCGAAACAGCGCGCATATAGCTCTACGAATAATATTAGAAACCACTATGTTTTACACTCTTCGCAAGATGTTTACTCATCATCTTATAAAATGATGGTTTTCTTTCATTTTCATAAACAATTATCAACAAATTGATCGGTAATTTGGTGTTTAAAAGTCATTTTTTACCAATGTTTACAGAAAATATATGCACTATGACAGAACAGAATCAAATCAGTAACACTTTCCTTCCAGCGCTATCTGCGAGCGGTTTCAACGTAGAATCGCCAATCGAGCGATTGCCGACCATGAATTCCACAAAAGTCCTCAAATTCATTTCTAGAACGTCGCTCCAATTTTAAATGCGCTGGTAACTTGTCTACTAATTAGCCCAATAAATGAGGATTTTTCTTTCTTTCATTACAAAAATCGAAAGAGATCAGCTTTTAACCCTTAAATGCATACTGTTGCCATTTGGCAACATACCGAATTCTGTGATATAAATCCTCAACAAGATCATGCATCCATACCGAAAAATCAGTACCAAAGAAAAACGAGTTTCATGCATTTAAGGGTTAAAATGTAACAAAATATATTTCCAACCTTTAAAACTACAGAAAGATTAGGTATTTTTATCATAGAATGTGTATGCTAAGTTTGAAAGAAATCAATCGGTTAAGTAGTTTTTGAATGGCAGGTAACACCACAAATCACGTTTTCACCAGAGACGCTGTCTAAAAGTTTCGTCACCGAGTTATTAGTCGATATTTTTGCATATAAAAATTACAGCATGTTATTGCATTGCTACACTATAACGTACAAAAGTTTTGATCAATTTGCTTCACACAAGGTTCTAAAAAAATCGCGAATTGTTTTTTTTACGCTGAAACCGTTAAACCACCCCCCCCCCCCCCCCCGCTTAGGTAAGGTTTAAACGTACTGGTAAACCTGGTTTAAAATTTAAGCGAGGGTGAAGAAATCGGCCCTAAGTATGTTAACCCTTTCATGCCCAACTTGTTTCTAGCGTTTATAACGTTCTAAACCTTTTTTTTTTTCTTAAAACTGTTGGGGTCAAGGAACACGGAAAATTTGCTTTGATCAAGATAGGTGCTTTTCCTACAGTGCTTGAAGCTGCTCTATTTTTACTTTCCGATGCTCAATGCCATTCTCCTAGAATTTTTACAATAGTACAATTGTTTGGAAAATGTAATCGAAAGCAGTAGAAATTGATAGGTTTTATTAACTTACAATTATATTTCAAGACAACGAAGATATTTCAGAATTTTATTTTCACCGTAAATTAAAACTGCGCCTTGCAGCACTGCTCCACGGGAATCCCATCACAATAATATCAATAACTTTTTTTTTATGGAAAATAATTACAACTGTTGGGGCTCAAATAAAAGATAATAGTCACAGTTATTAGTCTTACTTGTTCTTGTGAGCAAATCTTTCCCACATCAAGTTTAAAAGCGTTGTTGTTTATAAACAACATGGGTATGAAGGGGGACGGGTGTAGCGTAGTTGGTAAACCGATTGCCTCGTACGCAGCTCACCTGGTTTCAATTCCCAACCTCGCACATAGGGTTAGAGATTTTTCCAAAAGAGATTTCTCTAATCCGAAAAGAAGCGAATGACCCTAAAGTTAAAATTTCTATAACCAAAAAAAAACATGGGTGTTAAATTAAATAATAGAACGAAAATGTTCTAATGCAAATGCCAAATCGAAAATCAGCTCTTCGCTCACTAATCTAATGCAAAGCTTGAATACCACATGCAATGTAAACTAATGAAAAAGAACACTTAAATAGAATAAATTTTATTTTCAAAAAATATAGAGATTCGAACCCTTAACATTTCGGGATGGAATCGAATATCTCTTGCATGAAACCATTTCTCCGATCAAGACCTGATAATTTCAGTAATCGAATGATCACCTTCCGCAGTAACACTGACAACGCAAGAGACCACTGATAATGCCACAATTATGACGACCAACGTTCGCGTTGATTACAACACAATGGAAGCGTACTATCAAACCCGCAGTGCAAAATGAAATGGGTGTACGTGTGCTGTTTCGAGTTTGGAAGTTCCCCGAGCGTTCACAACCGTCGCGCATTAATTACCAGTCTAGTCGTAACGGTTGAGCTAGCAGGTCGTCGTCGATCGGCAAATCCGTACCCCGTACCAGTTCGTAGTAGGCGGTTCAAAGTGAACCCCGGGAAATGTCAACTAGTGAGTGTAGTGTACAAATATTGTGACATATAAGACAAACCTGTGTGAGCAAAATAAAAAAAAATCACAACAAACAAAATCAAAGCAGGCGGCAATGGTGATAGACGAAAGCGTGCCTTCGACAACGGCCGAAGATGCACCGACGTTGACTGGCAGCGAGCAACCCCGCGATCGGGGTCTCTGGCGAGATCTAGTAGCCTACTGGTTCCTGGGCATGTGCAACAACTATGGCTACGTGGTGATGTTGACAGCTGCCCACGATATCCTGAAGGATCTGGACGGCAGCGGTGGTGGTGATCATGAGAAAGTGTCGGTAGGTTGTGGTGGTGGTGGATCTTTTGCAAGTTTTTTTTTGTTTCGCACAATGTAATAACGAGCGGGTGAGTTTGCTCAGCTGATCGCTCTGACTGCGGTTTGGTATGTGGTTCGTTGTGATGGGCGAGACCTTGTTATGGAGTTGTTTCTCTTTTTTCTACTGTCCGGTTTGCTAGCGCGTTTGAGAATCAAAACAGAAACGTAGTGAACTACGATCGAAATAGAAAACACAAACAGTTGAAGATAAGTACCGTAAACCGGGGTGACTTTGATCAGCGGGGTGACTTTGATCACTCGAAACTTTTTTCCTAGATCGCTTATTAAACCAGAATAATCTACCTAATCATTTTAATTTGAACTGATTTTTACTCTAAACTTATCAAATACTGATTTGATATTCTTTTTGAGTATATTGTTCTGTTTTTGGGTACAAAAACTACAAAAAACCGAAATTTGACATTACCTGATTTTTACGAAGCTTCGTAAAGTGTCTATTTTTTATAAAACAAATAAATCTCAGATTTGAGCAAGAGTAATAAATTACAAGCGTTTTTTTTTCTTTTCCTTTAGGTTGGGATATGCTAAATTTAGTTTTAAGAGTTTGTTTATTTTTAATACCTTTTTTGTGAAACTAGTTGGCAATTATTTCAAATTATTTTAAGCTAAAATTCGCAATATTTTTTTTATTGTTCAATATTTCAACGTGTTAAAATGGATGAAACTTTTTGTACATTGATAAAATACTGAAACAAAATAATTTTAGTAGTTTTAAAGCTTTTCAGAATCTTTTATTCTAGTTGGACACGAATTATAGGAATTTTGGTTACTCGAATTTTACAGTACATTGGAATACTTTGTATAATAACAATTAACATCTATTTAACAATGAATATCTTTCCAGAATCAGTTTAAACAAGCATTTCAATGAAAAACATTGACAATGATAACTTAATGTGGGTGAACATGCAGGTTATCAAAGTCACCCCGGAATACGAACACGGACTCAACTTGAAATCATTTTTGGAAGAATAGCTTTAAGCGGACAATTTGAGGTAAAACCATCCAATCTTATTCTCCATACATCAGTACATGGTTTAAAAAATATTAAACTTAAAAAAAAAGTTTTGCGTCTAGAAATATGTAATGATTACTTCGAAAAGTGATCAATGTCACCCCGGTTTACGGTACACAGTATGTGTAGGTCACTAGAGCCGAGTTGGGCCGTAGAAAACGTGAAAGGTCGTTGTAGGTGTGATTAACTGTTCCATGGGGGATTTCAATTTGACAAAGAATTGGATGGCGAATTGGTATTTTCAATTTGACGGATAGCCGGTATATAATAGGTTTCTTCTAGTACCAGGAGAAACTGGAAGTAGTCCGGAACAAACAGAAAGAATTTCTGTATTTTTTCTATTTTCTTCTGAAAGTTTTTTTGCTCCTGTTAGTTTGCTCCGGAGTAACTGGAAGCAAGAAACGTGTGGTTAAACAAACCTATGAACAACTGGTTGTTTTTATACGATTCTCGACCAGCTTTGCTCACAGAGGTTTATAGTAAACTAAAAAGAAAAGCTTCTCTTTCATTGACTGCTGCTTGGTCTTTACGCTCTAATATTAAGTTGTTCCACAATCATATTTAAATTTGAATGTCGTTCTCAACAAAATAAATTACAAGAGAAAGCGTAGGATTAAAAAAAAGGGTCAATATCGTTTACGCAGTCGAATTATGAAAAATAGTCTACGATCAGACGAGAAAATCATTGGTAAATCTCGAAAAAAGGCAGGGTCTCAAAGTAATTCCCAGTGAAACCGTCGTTAACAATCATTATCTCAACGCACTTTCCGTCGTGTACCTAAGGAAAAATTTGGCGAACTGCCGGTATCGTCGTTCAATTAGGAAATCTCACATTGTAAAGTAATAATTTAAAACACACGCACCCTCGGTATTTTCCATCTAATCTATTTGAACAGCCACATTTAGCCATGTGGTCATTTCCTACCGTATATTCCCATATCTAATCAGCCAAAGTCGTGTACCGCGGACCTTGTCTTCTCGATTTGATTGTCATACTATACTGGCATCAACACTGCTTAAGCCATTCAAGTGACAATTGAGAGGCCAATACGAGAATGGCGGTAGCCATAACTGATAAGGTAATCAGTTCTTCGCACGATTTGCCCCCTTCATATATGGGTGAAAATATTATTTTTTTTATTTATTTACATTGGTGAAAGTAAGGTGACATGGACATGCCTTTCACGGAAAAAGAAATTCGAATGTATAACTAAAATAAAAATGACGTATTCACTATGCTATATTTCTCATAAGTGGAGAGAAAATTAGGTAAATACAGTTTTTCCTCACTAAAGAGAAAATTGTTTTAAATCACATGTGCGCGTTAAGGACACAGAATCTGTAACTAAATTAGTTATGGAATTTGCGTTTCGACTTCGTCTCATCAGAATCCGACACTGCAGTAGTGATAGGACTAAGCTGGCTCCAAAAATGAAAACACCATCAAGATCGGAAAAGATGAACGGTTACTTTATGGAAGCTGTAATGTCTGTTTGATTACATGATTGTTTTACCACAACTTGGGAAAAAGTTAAAAAAAAAAATTTAATTAAATGAGGATCTGAGTGCCATTCCGAAAGTACTTGTGTTGAGTGTATAGAAAAGATAGTAGACAAGCTCTTGTGTCGAATTCAATCGATTGATATTTTTTTTCTTTCTTTTCTTTGTGTTTTCTGATCATCTCCTTCATTGTATTTCATAACAAGCAAAAAGAACGAGCCTGCAAAATTATTGACCTAAAGATTCAGCCAGTTACAACATTTTAGTCGCCTTCCGTGATTGCTTATTGACACCTGTCTGCTGTATCGTCACATCGTTTTCAAACTTACATGGATATTAATTGGAATCTATAGAATGTGACTAAAATGCTGCTGCTGATTGCAAGTTCTTTATGCTTAGTTGACTAAAATGTGACTACTGGTTCACTACCATGCAAAACTAACTCGGATATCACTCCATTGAAAGTTTAATAACTTTTCCTAAGGAAGGTGGATTGATTTGCTGTCTTCGACAAAGTTGTAGACAATTAAATTATCTTTGTAATTTTTTACTTACAGTGATGAACTGATGAATACAGTACCAGCTAGCGGTGAAAATGCAAGCTAATGCGCTTTCTTCGTGTAAATTGTCGAAAAATCCCATACAAACTTTAAGCATGTTGGTCCGGTAGCTAGACTTGTTCGATTTGGTTCAAATGTGGAGTTGACATTCCTGGCAACACCAGGAATCGACTCAGAGGTGGGCCGATTGACTTTTCAAAAATTAGTTTTTTTTTCTGGGCTGTCTAGTGCTCATTTTCGAAGAGTTCTAGTGCTCGGTCCTCTATAAAACTTCTTCCTTTTTTAATTTTAAAATTCATTTACTTGCCTCGTTTCAATGCGTTAGCTAAACGAATAATGTAAACAATAAAAATAATAAAAACGAATTTAAATGTTAAAATGTTGGATAAAATATATAAATATTGAAAAAAAAAACCATTAAACAATTTTACCTGCTCTCATTTAATTAGGGTGCAAGAATTCTCCTCCATCATCAGTGAAATCGTTGCATCAACTAGTTATTTATAGATGGCGCTACGGTGAACAAGCGGGTGTATTTTTGGCGACTAAATTCACGCGCATGCATTGCAAAGTTATCAGAATGTGACGATAAAATCACTACGTAAAATCTCTATTTTCACGCTATTCACACCTATTAACACGTAACTCTATAGAAGAAATGACTATGTGTATGATTGACTTCGATTTTCCTTCAAACGCATTATATAGGGTAAGGTGGGGCAAATCCGACCTAGTAAATGGTTTTGGCTGTAAAATGCTCATTTCACATCGGATCAAGTCGTTTTATATACCAAATTATAGGTTAGACTCCTGGGCAACTTTCTATATATATCATTTTATTTGGATCTTGGGGATATCTTGTGATACATGCGTCTTACAAAAATGTTCATTTTTGCTGTTTTCAAAAATGGTGGGGTAAACCCGACCCCCTATGTTTTTGGTTGATTTAGTGCAGCTATTATCCAAATTTTATGGTTTTTCAATGATAAATCAATGAATGTTGTGTTATTAAATTGTAACATAAAGAAAATGGAGTTCAATGTCAATCTTGGAATGCTAAAATCACGAGCAGTAGCCCGTAATGATATTCCCATTTGCATCGGAGCAATTGTTCGACGAATAATATAATCATCATGTTTTTGTGTCTTTCGTTTGTAATCATGAACCATTTTGCATAAAAATAATAAATAATAACAATAAAAATGTATTCCAATCTGAAAAATAAAAATTTTCTTAGCAAAAAAGCGGTCGGATTTACCCCACTATTTAGTGGTCGGATTTACCCCACCGTGTCATTTTTCATTACGATGCAATTAAAAAAAAAATGTTAAAAAGGTTGAACTAAATTCTTCTATGCACTTTGTAGGACTTTAATCAAAGAATTTAAATCCACTTACATTTATTATGCAATCACTTTAACAATCAGAAATATTCTGTAGTCAATGATGCACAAAAGTCAAATCAAAAGTTTTAAAAACACACCGTTTGTCGTTTGAGCATCTCAATGTAGACTGATGAAATGCTGTCATACCACCATTATGATTATTTTCGATGCTCTACACGACAACATTGATATTAGTTCGCGTAGTGCTTCTGATTTTCGGTAACAGTGGGGGGTCGGGTTTACCCAGCGGTCGGATTTGCCCCACCTTACCCTACTATTAAAAATATTTCACGAACAGAAAAGACATGTTCGAGCGGTTCGGCAGCGCTGCCACTTTTTCGGTTCCCCTACGCTTACATTACAAACACATAAAATCAATGCCTTTGTTCGTTTGAAATCGTCGTAACCGTGGTAGATCTCGTCTGTGTGGAATCAGTTATTGTTTTGTTCTGGTTCGGAGTGATTTCTGCACGTGGTAACGGATAATATGACAGGCTGTATGACCGACGGCTCAGTGAAAATGTGTTTGTTCATTACTGATACTAGAAATGTTCCACAGTTAAGTACCAATTCATCCATTCTCTTGAATTTTGTTGCATTAATTTCCCGTTTCCTCCGATAAAACTTTCTTTTCGGTGGTAGTAAAGCCGGTAGGATAGTGTTGGCGAATGGGAAGGCATCTCGGACCGATATCCTCTCAGGTTTAATTGAGGTCTACCAGGTGTATAAACTCAAATCCGCTGTTTTTTTGTCAAAAAACTGATTTTTTATATATAACGCAAAAAATTATTTGTTCAAAGTATTTGTCCTCGCTGGCTATACATTTTTCCCATCTCTCGGTAATTTTTTTTTACCCTTGCCATTTTCGGGTGTCTTTGTACGAATCGAAGTGCTGTTCTTCGGGCGCGCGACCCATAGATGAAAACAGATGATAATCGGAAGGGGTCAGGGTCTGGTGAATTAGCGGGGGAGGTGGCACCTGCCAGTTGAGTGTCTCCAAGTAGTTTTGGACTATTTTTGACTTTTGCGATTGGGGCTTCTAGTGTCTTTGTTTAAAACCTGGCCTTTTTCACGCAAAGCACGGCGCAATTCGATCAGTTATTGGTGGTAGAAATGAACATTGACAGTTTCAGTTTTTTTTAAATTTTTCCTTTTTTTATTTTAATGTAGAATACATTTAAGCTTTCAATATAGGGGTCCCGTTTCAAAATATCGGCTGCGGCGCCGCGTCAGATTTTGAACGTTAATAACTTTTATCATACTTAACAGAATGATTTGATTTTTAGACCAATTTGTTGCAAATATGTTCCTCTATGCTGTATTAAAATTTGAAGTATGTATAACATGTACTAATAACAAAAAAAAATGTGTTTTGAAAAATCTTTCGAAAACGACTCGGAAAAGTGAAAATTTTCAGCCCATCCCGCACAGAGCCGTCGTTATGGTAGACCAACCGAACAATAAAATAATGAAAAGTTTATATATAGGTCCATTACATGTTTGTTCGTATGGTTATTCGCATTGGGTTGCTTGACGAGAGCACTTGGTGGGGGAAAGACGGCATATTCCTTTGGTTAGGCCATTAGAAGCCGGACGGAAAGGAAAGGCTCATGCACGGCACGAGAACGAGCGAGAAAGCGATAGTAGTGCATATTAGCGCGATTATATAAATATCTGTCGGTCGATTTTTCTCATCATTCGTATTCGTTCAAGCACTAGCAAGCAGCCAGTCCACCGAAGAAAAGCAGTCGGCGATGACGACGGCGGAAAAAGTGCCCCAGCTACTGGTGACTCATCGCAACCCGATCAGGAACTGTCGCCCTGCAAGAATTTCGCCCCAACTAAAGGGCAACAGAGTAGGCTATCGTTCCAGCGTCTGGGTCGTGAGATTGTGCAGGACTGCAAAGTCGAGCTACGCTTACAAAGCTCAGTCGTAATGATGCCCCGAGAAGCCAACGATGCCTACTTGGTCGGTTTGTTCGAGAATGCAAAATAGTGCTTTCTAGCTCACCGTGTCCGCGGGGAGTGCGTCTGAATTATGCTCCCGCAATAAAACAATAAACGGTTCTTTACAGGACCAATTAATTGTGTTCTAATAAGAGTTAAACTGAAATTTACATTTTATGGTGTATAACAAATAATTTTCAGAAAGCAATATAAGAAATACGATGTGTGGAAAGAAAGAAAGAGAATTTAAATTATCCTCTCTCGCTCGTTTTCGTGCACTGCTTTTCCATTCCTTTCTGCTGCTACTACCATCATAACTAAAACGAATGTGCGTGTTCCCCCACCATCTCATGGCCAGTGTTGCCACAATTGCATGTCGCTATAACAATTTGAATTATTTTATTGATCCTCTCTAGTATTGATAAAATATAGAACGTGCAAAGTACACTAGTCGCATGCTTTTATTCGAACTTTTTGGCAGCCTCCGTTGATTAACTGCATAAATCGATTTGTTTGTGCAGCTCCTTGCTAGTAGCAAACTAAATAGCCTTTATCAGCGCTAACAAATAACACGAAAGAATTTAAATTTGTGAAAATCTTTTCCTTCCTTCTTTTCAAATCTGCAACATTCTTTGAAAATATTGTTTGAATGTTGTTATTGAAAAACTGAACATGCAAGTTTGCTAGCATTGGCCACTAGATTGAAGGCGATGGAAAGACAGAATATTCGTTTTGGTTATGCTAGTATTGGTAGCCGAACGGAAAGGAAAGGCGCAGGAATGGCACGAAAACGAGCGAGAGAGCGATAGTAGTGCTTTCTCGTATATGAATATTGGTCGTTCGGTTTTTCTCATCATTCGTATTCGTTCAAGCACTAGCAAGCAGCCAGTCCACCGAAGGAAAGCAGTTGGCAATAGCGACGGACGGAAAAAGTGCCCCAGCTACTGGTGACTCATCGGAACTGTCGCCCTGCAAGAATTTCGCCCCAACTAAAGGGCAACAGAGTAGGCTATCGTTCCAGCGTCTGGGTCGTGAGATTGTGCAGGACTGCAAAGTCGAGCTACGCTTACAAAGCTCAGTCGTAATGATGCCCCGAGAAGCCAACGATGCCTACTTGGTCGGTTTGTTCGAGAATGCAAAATAGTGCTTTCTAGCTCACCGTGTCCGCGGGGAGTGCGTCTGAATTATGCTCCCGCAATAAAACAATAAACGGTTCTTTACAGGACCAATTAATTGTGTTCTAATAAGAGTTAAACTGAAATTTACATTTTATGGTGTATAACAAATAATTTTCAGAAAGCTATATAAGAAATACGATGTGTGGAAAGAAAGAAAGAGAATTTAAATTATCCTCTCTCGCTCGTTTTCGTGCACTGCTTTTCCATTCCTTTCTGCTGCTACTACCATCATAACTAAAACGAATGTGCGTGTTCCCCCACCATCTCATGGCCAGTGTTGCCACAATTGCATGTCGCTATAACAATTTGAATTATTTTATTGATCCTCTCTAGTATTGATAAAATATAGAACATGCAAAGTACACTAGTCGCATGCTTTTATTCGAACTTTTTGGCAGCCTCCGTTGATTAACTGCATAAATCGATTTGTTTGTGCAGCTCCTTGCTAGTAGCAAACTAAATAGCCTTTATCAGCGCTAACAAATAAAACAAAAGAATTTAAATTTGTGAAAATCTTCTCCTTCCTTCTTTTCAAATCTGCAACATTCTTTGAAAATATTGTTGGAATGTTGTTATTGAAAAACTGAACATGCAAGTTTGCTAGCACTGGCCACTAGATTGAAGGCGATGGAAAGACAGAATATTCGTTTTGGTTATGCTAGTATTGGTAGCCGAACGGAAAGGAAAGGCACAGGAATGGCACGAAAACGAGCGGGAGAGCGATAGTAGTGCTTTCTTGTGTTTTCATATATGAATATTGGTCGGTCGGTTTTTCTCATCATTCGTATTCGTTCAAGCACTAGCAAGCAGCCAGTCCACCGGAGGAAAGCAGTTGGCGATGATGACGGTCCGCAAAAGTGCCCCAGCTACTGGTGGCCCATCGCAACCAACTACCGATCAGGAACTTTCGCCATGCTAGTATTTCGCCCCAACTAAAGGGCAACGGAGCAACTAATCCGCTGGCTAACATTCCAGCGTCTGGTTCGTAAGGTTGTGTATTACTTCAAAGTCGAGCTACGCTTACAAAACTCAGCCGTAATGAAGCCACTGATGCCTACTTGGTCGGTTTGTGGGAGTGGGCGTAAATTACAATAAAAGCAACGGTTCTTTTCAGGACCAATCAATTGTGTTCTAGTGAGAGTTAAACTGAAACTTTTATTTTAAGGTGTGTAGCAAATTTTCAACAAGCAACATAATACGTTGGGTGGAAAGAAGTAGCTTGCACACGGAACAAAAATTTAAATTATCCTCTCGTTCGTTTCCATTCCTTTCTACTGTTATTATCAGTATTACCAAAACGAATGTGTTGTTGCATGTGTTTAAGAGAAACGTTGAAGTCGCATGCTTCTATTCAAGCTTTTTGGCAGCCCCCGTGAACTAACTGCATTAAATGATTTTTTGTGCAGCTCCGTGCTAATAGCAAACAAAATGGCCCTACCAGTGTCTGATTCGTGAGATTGTGCAGGATTTCAAAGTCGAGCTAAGCTTATAAAGTTCAGCCGTAATGGTACCCGAAGAAGCCAGTCTTGTCGTTTTGTTCGAGGCTACAAAACAGTTCGCCAGGCACGTAACTATCATGCCAAAAATATCCAACGATCCAGCGCATCACCATCAACACCAACGCCGATACCAAAGGTTCTTTTCAGAACCACCATTATTACCATAGAGAATTATTTGAAAATTTCCCATTCAAACGTGATTCTGTTGAATATTATTAGATTTAAATTAACGTCTCGAATTGAAATCACGACGCTCCGGTTATGTGACAGACATTACCCACCCATCTTTTTTTTATTGTGACCACGACACCCCATTTCAATATTTCTGAATGAACAGAAGGTCGAGTTTGGAAAGTTTGTAACTTTCATTGTACTTAACCAAATTACACAATGTTCGCACTAATGATTCAGAAATATGATCAGGAATCTTCTGTTAGATTTGTAAGTATGTATAATTTACATGAATAAAGAAAAATTGATTTTCAGGAATCAATTATTATCTGTTCTTCCATTGGCCAGTACTACGCGACTTCCTCATGCTAACAATTAATTTCATCGTTAGCCATCTCCCTCACCAAGGCCAACAACGCCAACAAAACCGGTCCTTTTCAGGACCACCATCATTTTTGTAAAGAATAATTTGAAATATTCCTCGCCCAAATCACCTTTTGTCCGAAAATTCCAATGAGTATCAACATATTTGAAGAACGTGTTCCTTATGTATTCTACATCTCTCCGGTTATGTCGCAGACATTACCCACCCATCTTTTTTTTATTTTCTTATAACTCACTGTCACTATAGGCCTCCACAAGCATTCGATGCGATTAGACAGACGATTTCTTCAAATTTAAGCAAAAAATTAGAGCTTCCCGCATATGCTCTTTTTGTGACTCAAACTTAGACCTGATTACGCAAGGGAAAATGTAGGTTGTCATATGAAATCACTTATGATGTGCAATGATTAATGTAAACAGATGTCGAACTCACACAAAAAAAGTATGACGTTTCTATGGTAGCTAAATATGCTCAGTAACGCCATCTATTAGCAAGCAGCGGATTTAAGCTTATACACCTAGTATTAGAACACTTCCCCGGGTGGCAAAAATAATGCAGAAATATCTCCTTTTCGATACAAATTATATCCATCTAATACAGCCGGCCCCTACATGGTTTACTTCCGACCAAAGATAAGCCCATCAACATAATCCATATATCGCGTGATGTAACTAAACAGTACTCGGCCGTGACCGATATCGCCATGATTCCACCAGATGAACATAGGTTCTCTGCGAGCGATCTTGGACAGGTAGATATTGTTGCTCGCGCTGAGCTTTTTACGAAGAAGTATCTTGTCTACGTATCCGCCTGGGAAGTAGAGATATATAGTGTAGTCTCCGACATGAGTCTTAATTGCAAAGATCTGCCGAAGTATGGGGTTAGCTCCTGCTGACTGACTCCTTGCTTCTGTCAGTGAAAATTTGTCGAGTAGACTGATCCTTTGCTTTAGTCAGTAAAAATCAAGGAGTATATGAAAATAGCCTCATTTCGGACGTTTCGCCGGATCTGCTTTTCCAAACTTGTTTCTTTTGAACGTAGTTCGTCTGCCTGTTTGTACCGCGGGGCATGAACTGCTATCGTTGTAAACAATTGGGCCGTACAGCTACCCATTGCAGAAACTGGCCAGGGTGCGAAAAATGCGAAGGGAATCAAGAAAATGATTCTTACAATGGAATGCTGAATAGTCTTTTAAGAAACGCTCCGAGAAGAAATGTTCAAAAGGGCCACGCCACCGGCCATGACTAATCCATACGATCCTTAGTTCACTAAAGAGCGCAAGTCTGACATATCCGTAGAGGGAACATCTTGTAATGTGCCTAAAAATTTTCGGGAGAGAAACATCATTTCCTCTCCTACGCTTCCTCGTAAAGGCACGAGGTTGTCTCGGCAATCGTAGAAAGTAGTATCAATTTCCACATGGGACATCAAAGCCCCAAGTGTCCCTATATTCCAGTCAGAGATTCTACCTGTAAGTTGTGTAAGTAGAGGTTTGCCCACTTCTCTTGTTCTTGTTTGCCCGGCGAACTCTTCTTTTCAGGGTGGCCTAGATGCTTCTACTGGAATTTCGGATTTACGTAACAACAAATAACAAAAGGTAAACACAAATAAACTTATAGATTTACCGACTTTTATTCCACCAAATCTCCTCTTTGCTGCACTCTGTCGATGAAGCTGATCAGCTGCTTCTGAGGATGGCGGGCGGTTCCTTCCGACCGGCCGTGTTCGCCTTGGTCGTTTCTATCAGCTGGTTCGGCTGCGGTCCTTGGCAAATAAGCTAGGGAGGTGAGCTTTGCTTTTTTGTTGGAACCTCCCTAGCGACAGGGCGACTGATCGCCGGGTCCACTCACTCCCCGTGAATGGCACAGGTAGATACCGCAGTAAACTACCTCAGGTGGATCCGTTGTCCTACCTGCTTCGCCCTCCTTTGCGATTAACTGTGGAGGAGAGCTATGCTCGTTCGGCTGATCCTCCACAGTGAGGGCGGTGTAGTATCACTGGGTCCTTTGTGTTTAGCCGGGTAAGCGAATGGCTCCTTCACGTTTAGCTTGCCGTCTCGGCGACCAAATACCACAACACTTGAGTACCCGAACCACGACCGACACTTTTCGATGGGATTACTGGCCGTCGCACGCGCGCACTTCACTCGGTTTAGTGGCGGGAAACTGTCCCGAAAAATTTACTATTTACGGACGTCTGCTATACGCCGTGGTTCGTCACTTTCTAAATATTTTGCGATGGCCGCCTTCCGCACTCGACCATTAAAATGTTAAAAACTTTGAATAGTGAGAAGACTTCTGAGCAGTTTTCTACTAAATGGTCCTAATTTGTGGAGCAATGGATGTTTAGGAATCCCAAGGGTATCAACAGGGGTATGGATGAGGGTCGTGACTTCATTCGGGTGTTATCCCGGGTCATGTCCAATCATTATACATTGAATGTACATCTCCGACTAATTGGGGTCGTGGACAGCGCTCTCTGCATTTGTGGTGGCGGTTATCGCGGCATTAAACATGTTGTCTGGTCGTTCGCCTAGTATTATGACGCCAGATCACCGCTAAACGATTCCCTTTTGCCTCGCTCCAGTACTAGATATTCTGGTTATCATCAATCTCCTCTATATGTCAATCGTATTCGTATTTTTAAGCACGATCAATTTTGTTGTCTTTTCTCACTTGGTTGATATGCGAACAGCGACCTGGAAATCTGGCCCCCAAAAAGTTTCCAGTGGATCCAAGGGGACCAGTCAGCAATCCTGGCGCAGTGATCTTCCGTTTGTCAAAAACTGCACGCTTGTCTTCTTATCCTTGTCATTGGTGTCAGCACTCACTTTACTTTCCCTGATACCGTCTCTGCCTCTCTGATGTTGGAATCAATCCCCCTAGATTATGTCTAAAATGTTCATGTTAAAATATTACAAATCGTTAGTCTTTTAAATATATTAACACTTTTAAAAAATCATCCCCTCGGTTATTTTCAAGTGGGTAGTACTACCCATACTACCCACGTGATCCGCCGGCCATGCTAGAGTGCAATAAAAGAAGAATAACATTTTTCAAGTAATTACCCAATTAATGGCAAGTGGTAATGATTCGTCATTTCGTGACTGACGTTTCACCGTATAGCTTCTACCAATAAATAGCATATTTTTGGTGAGTACCCTGTTTGGCCTAAATTTCCAGTTCTAATTTAACCAAGGCTAAACCGTGCGAACTTGACATTGCTATATCTAAACGTAAAATTACTTTTTCACAGCCAAGCATGCGAAATCAATTAAGCAAATACGCGATGGCCAAATTGAATCAGCCCACTACCGACCGATTGCTTATCTTTCTGCATACTGGAAATGGCTAGCAGGGTCTAATCATCGGTAGCATACTGATTGATGAACAATTGAGCTTGATGAAAAGTCCGATGACGGCTGTGTATCGACTGTTGTAGAGGTATAGTAGATTAGTGGAGTGAATGCGACGCCAGCAGCGATGAACGATGCCCGGTGCAGAACGCCGCTTGGAAGACCAAGATTATCAGCAATCCAAGCAGGCCAGGCACGTTTCTCTCCAAGCGTCACGTGATTGCTTCGGCTCAGTGCCATTTGCAATGTGCTTTGATTTATCATGCATCAGGGTAGGCGACGTGTGGAGACTATTGCCTACACGTTGTTTTGTATGGAAGAAAAGTGGATTTGAGAGAAGAACTTGCATGAGTTATTACTGGCTTTGAATTTTAATATTACTTCAATAGCTGAGAACATTTTATTAGCACATGGATCAAGAGAGCTGATCCGATGAATAACAAGCTGTAAAACTTGAGTGTCTCTTGCAGTTCTATTTATTTATTGAAAATTGCCTACATTGCTGCTGTCAGTTTATCTGTTTCAAAGTACATATAGGAATAGTAAACTGAAAGTGTGCTACATATTGGATCATCTTAGCACATGAGTAAGAGTGGAAGACGATTTGGATGGGGAAGGCATCTTTTACTATGCAATAAAATCATGATTAATGTCGGAAATGTTACCTGAGTTCTCAGTTTGAACGTATCAAATCGGGCGATTCCTTTGAAAAAAGAAACCCTTTTCGATTAAGCTATACGTAGAACAAGTTTTGTAATTTTTAAAAAAGTTATTTTTTTTTTTTGAGGTCGCTAGCCGTGCATTGAAGAATGCCTAAAACTCTGAACTAGGCCCCGTCGAGTCCGGTCCGTCATCTGTCCGTCTCGTCCTGTCGTGTCTGGGGCTTCCAGGTTACATACATTCACCAGACGAGACTAGCTTATGTCAGCTTAATTGTGCACTGGTTTCGTAGAATCGAGGCGATCATCGAAATGATAGATCCTACGAGTGAATGCACTTGGCCCAGTCACCTGTCGAGCATTTGTATATTTGCGTGTGTGAATGTTTACGTGTGTATGGGAAGTGTTGCATGTTAAGATATGTGTGTTACCTGTAAATAATATGTTAATACAAATATGCATGATGTTAAAATAAGACAAGTGTAATATGCTACTTACAGTTTGTTGTTCGTTCCTACTTATCTGATTCAATTGAGTATGAAAGTACATCTCAATTTTTCTAAAACCTTGCGACGTCTGATGGCAGCGAATAGTCATTGTTGACAGCAATGTTGCCCTTTTATGTTAGATTATCTCGGAGAAGTCATCAGAGGAATATGACGCATGAGATCGAAAATAAATAAAATAAAATAAAGAGTAGAGTTAGTACTGTTATTGAATATTAATTGAACAACACATGTACCATGCAATAAAACTACTTGGAATCGTCCAAATGCCAGAAAATGATATATACATATATATACATATATATATACAGGGTGTTTGGTTCATGGTTAAGAATCTCTCGGGGGATGATAGACTGCCATATTTGGAGAAAAAAATTGTTCTACACATACCATCAAATCTCAACCGTTACAGAGTTATTGAACTTTTTGTGTAAAAAACTTATTTGTCTTAAAATACCTCTAACTTTAAAAGTATACTTTGTATTTTAAATGTTTCAGTTCCATTCGAAAGGTGAGAAAATTCCCTATTGAATGGTGTTCTCATATCTTTTAAGTAATTAGTTTTAATTACCTTTTAGCTGTAAAGTAGTTAAAAGTTAGTGTTTTTGAGGAGGTTTTTGCTAATTTTCTCGAAATAATGAAGAATGATTATAGCAATATCCATTATCCAAAAGTTGGGTTTTAGGACGATTCATAATTTGTTCTTGGACGTCATATTTCTATCTCTTCTCATTTCTTTGTAATTTCATTACTATACTTTTGCTGTAACCGACTTGCAAGTGCTTAAAAGACTCTAATCTAAAAAATATGCTTTATATCGTAATTTACAAGATTTCATTGGAAAGCTGAGAAAATGTCCTATCAGTGTATGTACAAATATCTTTTAGTTAAGCGTACTAAATGATTTTTTACTAACGAAATAACTCAAAATTTGTGTTTTTTTGGAGTTTTTTAATTATTCTAATTATTAATCAACAAAATTTATCGTTAATATTGTTCATTTGATGCCCCTTAATGTTCTCTATAACTTTTTATTAGACACTTTGTCTATATCTCTTTTCATTTTGCTGCTATTTAATAGTTAACACAGCATGAGCTCGCCACGAATGTAGTGGGTTCGAAATCGTTATTTTTGCATATGAAGCGATGTGATAAAAACGATTTTGCGTCGAAACCAAAAGAGATAATTGAATGGAGTCAAAGAAAGAACTGTAGAACTTGCTGAGATGCATTATTTCCATGATAATAATGGTGATGATTATTATTTACTATTTTAAGAAAATTAACGAAAATGCTAATAATAGCACTAACTTTAAACTAATTTACTTTTAAAAGAATACTAAATTCATTTAACTGAAAGGTATTAATACATTTTTCACAGTAAAATTTTCCTGGCTTTCGAATAAAAAGAAAAAAAGTACAATAAGTGCCGTAATTTTTCAATTAGAGCTGGTACTAGTGAAAATGAGATAAAAATATCCAAGTTGAATAACCCAAAATCATGAAAATAAGAAAAGGTAAGTGTATCATGTCAAAGAACAAATTAAGCAGCTCATCAAGACTAACAACCTGAATTATTAAAATGATGAGGTTAACTATTAGGATTTTCAAGAAATGAACGAAAAATCGTTTGAAATTGTTTATTTTCAATAAATTACTTTGAAAAGACTACTTAAACTCATTAGCTGAAACATGTGAGGGCATCACTCAATTCGAAATTTTCTCACCTTTCGAATGGAACTAAAACATTTAAAATACAAAGTATACTTTTAAAGTTAGAGGTATTTTAAGACAAATAAGTTTTTTCACTAAAAGTTCAATAACTCTGTAACGGTTGAGATTTGATGGTATATGTAGAACAATTTTTTTCTCCAAATATGGCAGTCTATCACCCCCCGAGAGATTCTTAACCATGAACCAAACACCCTGTATATATCACACATATATATACACATACATACACACACACATACATATACATATACACACATATATATATATATATATATATATATATATATATATATATATATATATATATATATATATATATATATATATATATATATATATATATATATATATATATATATATATATATATATATATATATATATATATATATATATATATATATATATATATATATATATATATATATATATATATATATATATATATATATATATATATATATATATATATA
Source organism: Topomyia yanbarensis (assembly GCF_030247195.1). Classification (NCBI taxonomy): domain Eukaryota; kingdom Metazoa; phylum Arthropoda; class Insecta; order Diptera; family Culicidae; genus Topomyia; species Topomyia yanbarensis. Next base: position 7,513,355 of record NC_080670.1, on the reverse strand, counting down.
CACATACACACATATATACACATACATACACATATACATATATATACATATATATATATATATATATATATATATATATATATATATATATATATATATATATATATATATATATATATATATATATATATATATATATATATATATATATATATATATATATATATATATATATATATATATATATATATATATATATATATATATATATATATATACACACATATACATACATACATACATACATACACATACACACCTACCATTAACGACAATTAACTCCGTTAGAAGTTTCTCATGCTATGCTGGACGGGAATGGATCATTGACGTGCATCGGTAAATCAATCGTACCTTCATTTATCCAATCCGAATGAATCGAATCGAATGCACGAATTGAACACCAGTAAAAAATGACCAACGAATCCCAAGAAGGATTCCCCACTATTCCATCATATAAGTCAGTTCTGCATCCATTCCCTGGTCCACATGTCACAAATACTCAGACGCCCACATACACAGATAGACACACGGCTAGCACACAACTGTACACTAGTACCAAAAACCACAATTATTACAACACAACACAACTATTAGGGTTCTACTGTTATTTTTTTTTAATGCGCCTGTGCACGTTCCCGAGGTCGACCGACAAATCGACACACAATGACTTCCACTGCGAGCCGTGCTCACAAAGACTGCCGTTAAGCTGTTGAACAATGTCTGCAAACACAGCCCACAGAAAAAGTCAATCCACGGCGACCTGCCAATCGGCCACGCCAGTGTGCGCAGGCTCTTAGTTGACTGTTAGTTTGGACTGGTGCAGAGTATGAAAAAACACAAAACATAAAAAAGGTCCATAAGCCCTCTCGGTCTCCTCGATGCACCACTATCGAGGCGCAATGCAATAACCATCCTAAAGCAGGTGTCTGCTCAAATATGCTTGAAGATGTTTACAATACCGTCAAACCCGTCAACCTAGGAGAGGGAAGTTTTGTAATTTTTAAAAAAGTTATTATTTCTTAAACTTACTTACAGGACAGTATTTTCAGAAGCGATGGATTTCCCTACGACAAACGACCGTGCAACAAAATATCGACCGGAGCGATTCTACTGGCAGATATTCTACCGGCTCTATCAGTTAAACTGGTCGCTTCGTTCCTTCCGCTCTGGAAACAGTAATCAACCCTGCGCTACCATTGTCCATACTCTATAACTAACAACAGCTTGATCATTTCAGTGCCCGAGTAGCTCTCTGTATCGGTCTAGCCTGCGCAGGATTCATACTGGTAGCGTTCGCCTCCAGTGAGTGGTTACTGTTCCTGGGGGTGATCTGTACCTCGTTCAGCTCCGGCCTTGGAGAGGCCACCTTCCTCGCATATGGCAGTTATTTCAATAAGTACGTAAAACTTCTAACTGATCAAGTTATCAATAGACCAGCTTATAGTTTTTGCTTTCCCTCACCAGAAACGTCATATCCACATGGTCATCCGGAACTGGTGGAGCAGGTGTGATCGGTGCCCTGTCATACACCGGTTTGACTGGTTTCGGACTGACACCGAAGGCGACGATGTTGGTCATGTTGGTGGTTCCTGCAGTGGAAGCTGGCTGTTTTTGGCTTCTGCTGCGGCATAAAGACTCTAGCAGAACTCCGAAGTCGGCTAACGTTGAGGAAGTTTCGATGAAGGAAGACTACCAAACTCTACCGGAGAATGATCGTCCGTTGGTTAACTGGCGGCAAAAGATCAAGTACATCCCATCGCTGTTCATCTACATGATTCCGCTGGTGTTGGTATATCTGTTCGAGTACTTTATCAATCAGGGATTGGTAAGTAGAAAACGTAATTTTCCGTCTACCCCATATTGAAATCTGTGCTTTCCTTATTTTAGTTTGAACTGGTCTACTTCCCGAACATATTCGTGGACAAGGATGAGCAGTACCGATGGTACCAAGTCCTGTACCAGGTCGGCGTTTTCGTGTCACGCTCATCGGTGAACATCATTCATTTCAAGCACGTCTGGATTATGGCCGTACTGCAGCTGGTGAACGTGTTCTACTTCACGTTCGAAGCGATCTACATGTTCACACCCACCATTTGGATAATCTTCGTGCTGATACTGTGGGAGGGTTTGCTCGGTGGTGGCGGATACGTGAACACATTCTACCGGATGCAGATCGAGGTGTCGGAGGCTCGGCGGGAGTACGCCATGATGATCACGTCCATCTCGGACTCTGTCGGTATAGCGTTGGCGGGAATTGCAGCGATACCCTCGCACAATGCCATTTGCGATCTGCCCGTGCCGAGTCGATTGACGTGATGTTTTACCTAAGGTGGCTGAGGTACTATAGCTTTACTTGTACGACGAACTTCTATACAGTAGGGATCCAATAAAATGGTATGACTGACGCGAGTAGCTCCGCAAAGACTGAGCTGAAAACGACGAGTAAAAACGGGAGTTTTTTTTCCTTTGCGTGAAAACAGATTTTTTTTTTAAAACCCGCTAGATGAAAAAATAGCATACCACCGCCGTCGCTGTCACCCGCTGAGTAGAGTGTTCAGCACACGTTTTTGCCAGCAGGTGGAGAATTGAAGCCTATCTAAACTTCACTATTAATTCACAAACATGCCAAAAAATTATCTAACCTATCTATGTCAACAAAACGATTAAAAACAAACGACATGAACGAGTATACTAAATAACGGTGAGTCCTATTCTATAAACAAATACACTCCATGGAGTGTACACACAAAATTAGCTAAATTGTTACCATAACGAGTTAAGTTTGATATCAAATAAGGCCCAATATATTTGGTTTGAAGGTCTTCAGTTAATTGGACTATTGCACTTGTCAACGTGGAATAAAGAACTTTTTTCCTCCACTGATACTATATCTTTCAAAAGCACTCTGTCGCTCCTAATAATATTTTGTAATTTTTGTCTAGAGTACATTTCCTCGATACTTGTGAGCTACTACGATCTGGCAAATACACCTTCGGAAAGCCAATAAAACTCCCAATTATAGCACCCTAAGGTTGAAGGCAAATGTTTCTGCAGCCAAACATACAAATTAGAGGTGTGCGCCGCGCCGCCGATTTCAGGTAAAGGTCGGCGTCACGCCGATGTGCTTACTATTTTTACTTGCAATTGTCGGCGAACCGCGGCGACGGCGGCGTGGCGCACACCTCTAATACAAACACACCCAGGTTTTTGACGCAATTTTTTTTTCCGCGGTTTTTACGAGGTTTTTTTACGCGGATTTTCCAATTAACGCGGTTTTTTTACGCGTATTTTCCAATTAACGCGTTTTTTTACGCGGATTTTCCAATCAACGCGGTTTTTGCAAAAATATTCTAAGTCCTTTTGAATGGAAAAGACTTAGAAGATTTTCGGAAAGATGGAAGAGACGGGTCTGCAAGACTCCTTATGGCCCACACCCCAACAGCATAGGTATTTTCGGAATGGACTTGAAGAGTAGGTGCCAGAAATTGATTTTTGACGCCATTTTGAAATCCAAGATGGCGACTTCCGGTTTAGTGAAATTCGCTGTAACCCAATCAATACGGGTATTTTCGGAATGGTCTTGAAGAGTAGGTGCCAGAAATTGATCTTGACGCCATTTTGAAATCAAAGATGGCGACTTCCGGTTTAGCGAAAGTCGCTATAATCCAATCAATACGGGTATTTTCGGAATGATCTTGAAGAGTAGTGGCTAGAAATTGATTTTTGACGCCATTTCGAAATCAAATATGGCGACTTCCGGTTTAGCGAAATTAGCTATAACCAAATCAATATGGGTATTTTCGGAATGGTTTTGAGGAGTAGGTGCCAGAAATTGATTTTGGCGCTTTTTTGAAATCATAGATGGCGACTTCCGGTTTAGCTGAATTCGCTATAACCCGCTATATGGGTATTTTTGGAATGTTCTTGAAAAGTAGGTGCCAGAAATTGATTTTTGACACCATTTTGGAATCGATGATGGCGACTTCCGGTTTAGTCAAATCGCTATAACCCAATCAATATGGGTATTTTCGGAATGGACTTGACAAGTAGGAGACAAAGATCCATGTTTGACGCCATTTTGAATTCCAAGATGGCGACGGGTTAGCCACATTCACTATAACCCAGTCAATATGAGTATTTTTGGAATAATCTTAACGAGTAGGTTCCAAAAATTTATTTTTGACGCCATTTTTAAATCCAAGATGGCGATTTCCGATTTAGCGGAATTCATTATAATTCAATCAATATGGGTATTTTTTGAAGTTGTTTTAATTAAACAGTTGAATTTACTTAAATTTAAGCAATATGTTTAATTTGAATAAATTCAAACCCCAACTCACACCACATATGTCTCTTTCTTCTATCTCTTCCATTCTCACCGCACTCTTCTGGATGAACACATAAAAATATTTTGCATTTTGCTGGTTTATGATTAGATCTTATATTTGAGGGTGATTTAGATGATTGCCCAGATTTTTCATGCGGGAATTTCGGCATACCGGAAGTCGCCATCTAGAATTTTAAAATGATGCCAAACATCGACGTTTGTCTGCTACTCGTCAAAACCATTCCGAAAATATCCATATTGATTGAGTTATAGCGAATTTCGCTAAACCAGAAGTCGCCATCTTGGATTTTAAAATGACGTCAAAAATCAATTTCTGGCACCTACTCTTCAAGTCCATTCCGAAAATACCCATATTGTTGGGGTGTGGGCCATAAGGAGTCTTGCAGGCCCGTCTCTTCCATCTTTTCGAAAATCTTCTAAGTCTTTTGCATTCAAAAGGACTTAGGATATTTTTTGCAAAAACCGTGTCAATTGCGAAATCCGCGCAAAATAAATACTGCTAAAATTCTTCTAATTTCTCTGCATTTAAAAGGACTTAGAAATATTTTTCAGAAAAAAGTCTAAGTCTTTTACATTCAAAAGGACTTAGAATATTTTTGCAAAAACCGCATTAATTGCGAAATCCAAAGAAAAAGAAACTTACAAAAATATTCTAAGTCTTTTGCTGAGTTTTTTTTACGCGGATTTTCGAATTAACGCGTTTTTTACGCGGATTTTCCAATTAACGCGGTTTTTTACGCATTTTTTTACGTGGCTTTTTAACGCGGTTTTTTATCCCCCGCGTAAAAAAACCTGGGTGTAATCCCAAATTTCCCTCTATTGGTAGAATGCAACATATTCATCACATGCAGTTATTAAGCGTGCTGAAGAAAATTCAAAATCTTTGAAAATAATTGTTTGTAATGGTTTTTTGACTTGACAAAAACCTTGTGGGGCAATATAAGCAATCTTAAGGGGGAATATGATCATGTCGCAAAAGATTATATTTTATTACCAAATTTAAAATTTATTTCACTTAATAAGAATTATATTTTCCATTGATTTAGTGACATTTAGCCGCCAATGAAATTCATCCTATAGTTTTTAAACAGCATTTTTGGAACTATTAGATACAAATTTCCATTTTGTTTAAATAAAATCTTTGCGAGTAATTTTCTCGAGCAAATATTATTATTCATCGGTCGTAGTAGCTTCAGGTATAAAACGTTTACATAGGGATAACTTTTTGGAATTTTATGCATAATCTCATATGGGATTTGCGTGGTGCTCATTTTGCCTCATGCTGTAGAGCTATTTTCGCAGATTTTTTGTGGAAACTATAAAGTCTTGTTGAATTATTTTTGTGTTTTGAATAGTTAGAAAGACGTTAAATATTCCGGAGATGTAAGCATTTTTGAATTACCGCACACATACATCATGCGAATGCTTATTTTATATAGCTTGAATCTTATAACATTTTCAGTTCTTTGACATCCCGTCAGATTTTTGTATTTTTAGTGAGATAAGTTTTTTTTTGTCACAATTGAAGTGTTACATCATTTAATGGCGATTGACGGAGTATTCGTGCCAACAAAAAATTGAAAATTGTTCATAGATTCTTGGAAAACGAGGGTGCTCAACTCGCCCCACATGGCGATATTGCCTCACTTTCCCCTATTGAATGTTCTTATACCAGATGATTCAGAGCATTCCGTTATACGACGTCACTTATAAAGAAAATTATAAAATGATTTTGAGCTGCCCAAAATAACCATTGCCTGTTTTGAAAGATTTACTTTGTGTGACGGATACAGTACCAGTTTTACGCGCGCGTCATTTAATCCCCATCCCTGTCGGCATACGACCACAGATTCTGGACAATCTTCTCTAATGTCGCTCCCACTGTAAACGAAGCTGAATCAGGTTCCAATCCGCCAACCTATTGAATTGAATGAACTGACCGCGGTAGGGGAGTTCAAGTAAAAACGGAATAACGTAGGGTAGGCGGTTTGCACCGAGGGAAGGTAAGGGATAGGAGTTCTGTATCAAAGATTAATGGTGACAAAGTATGGTCATGCCATGAACGCAATAATAATCGAGAATGTCAAACATTTTTACTGAAACTCATCCTAAAATTCAACCGACTCACGTAAGCTGAAGTAAATACAATTACTGAACTATTGTTCCTTTCCGTAGCTAAGGTCAATTTACCAAACCAATTTAAAGTGTCTCAATAATTATCGGTCCACCCTTTAGTGCCAGTGCGATTGATCGAAAATCCCGCATGTTGCAACAGGATACAGCTACTTCCCATTATCACAACCTACAAGAGCAACCTCTTCACCGGACAAACTTGAGCTAACATGGAAAACTATTTGAAGCAATATTAGTTCGGTCAACTTTGCACACCAAGTCTTCCGCTCACGTTCAATTCCAACCCAATCTAGTTGGATATTTATTAAATCAGGACGTGTATTCAGGGCACCCCAAAAGCCACTTAATGTTGCTGTAACAACTTACCCTGTACCGACTGATGAAGAAATTGTCCCAGTCAGGTCTCATCTACTGTGGTATCTGGCAGCAGCCACCAGTACAGGCAACGCTTGGTTTGCGGTAGTTTACGGGTTGAAGATTGGAAGAAAATTAACTTTTACAACTCGCCTGTCCGTTGTCGATGTCCTGACTCTAACCCCCTCTCTGTGATCCCATCACTGATGTTTGTGGCTTCGTCGTTGAATTTTGTTGAGAAAACTGACCTCGTTCTTTGACCGGACCGAAATTAGAAAAAGTGGTTAACCGAAGCACAAGTGCTAATGGTACCGACACAAACTATGATCTGATCAAAGAAGGCTCTGACTCAAGTAGGGTGCACACAAAGGTGTTGGTTATCTGTTCGAATCGAAATTACCATCAGGATTTCAACTATTCAGTGTAATACTGAAACAATGCTATTATATGTTTTGCTGTTCGCCTGAAACCACTCAGAGAGGGTACGTTATCTTTGCAGTTTCATTGTATTTAACCAGCATTCATCCTGGAGGGTTAAAGTTCAACATAGAGTTGAGCAACTAAGGGACTCCATTACATTGCACTTTAAGGAGTCCCATGGCTACTAACGTCGAAAGAAAAAATGGAATCGAATTTGAAAGAAAACCAATGTAATCACTTACCTTCTCGGTAAAATATCAAATTTTCCAGATCAAGTAATAATCGCAAACAGCATACAGCGCATAACACCCACTTGACCTGGTCCACTCAATGCCACCGCGGCGCTGGCCTCCTGAAGTGCACCACTCGACACTACAATGGAGCAAGAACATGTCCCTAGACGCAGTGGAAAATTCTCATTCCTTCGAACCGAGCCCTGGTACCGGCTGATACTGTTATACATAGCTGCCTAGTTGGAGTGACTGCTCCCGGTGGGATGATCCCATTAGAATGCAAAATAATATCCGCATCGTTGTTGGGGTAGGTAGACAGCAAGGGTACAGGTAGCAGAATAATGCCAGCTCCAAAAGGCATCTTCGGTCGAGTCGTGCTCAAGTGGCGATACTGGTGTACTCTTACCTTGTGGTCAGCTTATATGATTTTTTTTTGTTGTATGCAGTTCGTGAGAGGTGTAAACATAGCACACAGGAAGTAAATGTGGTTTTCAACCCATTTTAGAACGACAGTTTTGTAAATTCGCGAACCGCAACATTGTTTTAAACCTTCCAGGATAAAACGATAACAAAAAAAAAACGTTCCAGTGCATTCATGCAGAACGGGAACAGTCACATTGAGTGCTTGCAAATGTCACATGCAAATACAAAGTGGAAAGCATCAGCAAAGCAAGCCACGACTCGTCGTTGTCGCTCGCAACATGGAGTCATTAAATGTGGAGAGCTGCGTTTTTGTGCTGCAACCTTTTTTCACGGCGATCAAAGGGAATGTCAACTGGTTGGTAATGTTTTTCGACTACCAGCGTAAAATCCGTGTTCGTGCACGGCGAGAATTTTCAGCGGCACCCACTTTGACGAACTCTGGGACTGTGTTTGTCAGCGACAGAGTAGTTTGAGCAAACAGTCAATTTGGGGTAGTACAAGCTTCAAAACTAGGGCAGAGATTATTTTTAATGTTGTTCTTTGTTGGCAGGTTAACCACGTGGGAATTTGTTATGAAGTTCAAGCGCATTACAGGTACTTTCGTGAACTATTGATGGGAACCGGGTTCTGTGAAGTGTAATTTTGGTCAAGTTCAGAGGTAGAATTGTTTATTTTGAAAGTGGAGAATTTACCCCAGGGTTAAAAATCTGGTGTAAAATTCTGTACCGTTGTTGGTTGGTACTTCCAACGCCAACTGGAAATGTTGAAAAATACATTTATCAGTTGTTCTAAACTTTGATTTGCAATTAACTGCCCATAAGCGCACATTCGTTAAATTTTTTGAGGTTGGAAAAATGAGTATCTGCAATTTATTTGTTATGTTTAACGTGGGTGAAGGGTATTCATAAGTGCAATAATGAGGTGTTAGACGGGAGTGTGTAGCGATGGGTTGTCAGTCGCAGGACGACGGCAGCACTGGAGCTGTCAAACAAAAAACCGCATGCTTCAGAAAAAGTTACAGTCGAGTGAGTGCGGACCTAGGATAGGATCCGCCAGCTCTGTCTACTGTTTTTGAACCAATTCTGAACCAGCTCGTGATTGGACGAAAGTGACATTGGCAAACGTTCGGCTTGGAAACTAAAAGTACTAAAGGGCTGCTTGGAAGTGTTGTCGTATTGTGATATAAAACGTAAAACAACGTTTGTTTACCGTTTTGTTTTTTTTGGTTTTCTTGAGATTCCGCTTTCTTTCCATAACGTCCGTCTGTAATTATGAAGTGAAAGGCATTTTCTGGCAGACGAATTCAAACATATTATCTCTCTTTTCGAAGTCTAACCGAGTAACTGACTATTTAGCCTAAGTATGAAAATTATTTCAACTTCATGTAAAAATTGTCTTTGTTCCAGCGCCGAGTAAATTGGGAGTATTGTCTATCGCGAGATAATATAGCATTTCGTCGAGTTGTTGCTATATGGGATACACACGAGTGCGGTCGAAACAAAAACAAACGTCAAAATGTTTTCTCACTCGAACTGATGCAAACTAGATGGGCGCGTAATTCAACGCACGGCCCTGTGGCGCATGGCTGAAAAGTCGCAATGTGGATTTAAGAAAAGATTCGCAATACTTTGGGGCAAATCGTGAGAGTTATCCTGGAAATCGCTTGTTGTTCTTCTTTTAGTATTATCGATACAGTTGAATTTTACAGTTTTTAACTGCATCAATCATCGGTGGAAATAGGAGCGTGTTATTTTCTACTGCTGTTTTCTCCGAAAAAATCACATGAAGTACTGGAACAAACCTAAACACCTATACAAACTAAACAAAAATTAAGCCTTGCAAAAAAGTAGTTTTAGAATATTTAAACCAAATGCGAACAGAGAAGATTGATCTTGTGAATGAGGTTGCTCGACTCAGAAAGCAACTTACAAAAATTAAGAGCATGGAAATATTTTTCGTAATGGCCAACAACAAATCTCGACAAACATATGATTACGGCCTAAAAGCCAACTGTCAAAATCCACTTTGAATGGAAATTCCGGACAAACCGTTACACGCCAATCACAGATGTTGGTAGTAAATGAAAGAGAAAAGTTTTATCTTTCATAAACTGTTGTGAACTGTGTTCGACTAGTAACGGTTTGTCTAGTATTTCCATTCAAAGTGGATTTTGACAGTTGGCTTTTAGGCCGTAATCATATGTTTGTCGAGAAATATATATTATTTTGCTTTGCTGTATTCCGATGGAAGACCCGTAATGATCATTTAAATGCGGATATAAAGACTAAATCATTGATTTTTCCCGGAGCGTGAAATTGATACATAATATAGAATATTTTAATCAGAACAATTTAAGTTTTGGACACGACTGTAACAAAACAAATATTTTGGCAACATTGGTCGAGTGGGGGTATGTCGTTTTCAGCAGGGATTAGCAAAATATAAGAAGAAGCCAGCTGGCGGATCCTATCCTAGGTGCGGACGTGTGGCGAGTGCGGCCAAGGACAGAAAAATCGCATGTTGCAGAAGTTTTTGGGAGTCACCAAGAAGAGTTCGCGTACGCAGTGCAAAGGTCGGATTCCCAGTCCGGTACCGATTCGACAAGTAAAGTTCGTGTACGCAATCCAAAGGTCGGTGCGCAGTCTCGCTCGCCACAAGTACTTTTCCGTCGGTGGAAAGCGGTGAAAAAGAGTTCGAAACTGATTCCAGAGTTCATGGTTGTGGTCTTCCCGTGAAGGAATCCCAGAAAGATAATCTGTTCCCGGTGTAGTGCTGTCACGCTGTTCATTTGTGCGTACATGAAGGAACTCTCGCAGTAGCACAAAGAAGCACTAGACGGAAAATTGTACAATGCGAGGGTCCCGGAATAAGGAAGGTGCAGATGTGGGTTCTGATCAAGCGAGAGTATCCCTGTGTCTTGGAATAGACGTCGAGCAAGCCACGTCCATTGGGCGGTAAGTCTGCGCAAATATCTCCCTTTCCACTTGCATTTTGCTTCAGTATTCGTGTTTGGGTAAGCTAGCCTTTTCTAGTTCACATATTTTCCGTTAATTTGAAATTGAAATCACTAGAACATTTAAGCACAATTGTATTGTTTATTGAAGCTTTAACCTCGATGGGTCATTCACCTTTAATTCAAGCATATACGTCTACACGATCTGGAACTGTGTGCAAATGATTAAGCTTTATTAAGCATCACATGGCGAAATACGAAGAAATAAATAACACTAGGATACTTGGAGGTGCTTCTTTCCAGGTGTTACCAATGGTATTCGTGTGGTGGAAATGCAGCCGGTAAAACAGAATTCTCAAATCAAATCGTTCTGTGGTGTTACATGTAGCCAAACCGTACAGGCTGTGACTTAACGATTTTACAAGGCTCTACGGCAGAACCGACTCTATTGCTGGTATCGCAGGGTCGGCTAGCTACCGGGTAATCAAGGGCTACGCGGATCAAGAACAAAGATCTAAGAACATTCACTTTTCTTGAACTTTTTATTCAGGTGTATTTGTAGTGTGTGGGTGTGGGGTGTAATTTACAATTTTTACTTTAATGTGGCGTGTGCACTACTGCTATCACTCAACGTACCGTACTTTTACTGCTGCTGTTGATGTGCGTCGCGACGCTGACGATGCCGACGGGCGAGATCCCCTCGCGGACGTCGGCGAAACTGGCCGGATGAAGGCCCCGGTACCGGTACGATGGTGATCCAGGTGCAGCGGGTGGACGGACCAGCGGGCGTTGCTGGCTTGGATGCAGGCAGGCGTCTTCCCTCCTTGGCGAGCATCGGCGTGACCGCGGCTAACCGCAATGGCCACCACCGAGAGGGGACCCTCCTTTGCGATTAGGGCCTTTGCCCGAGGGTATGAAGCGGAGGCGCGCAGCGCCGGATGACGAACGACGGTCCTTTACGATTAGGCGCGGAATCCTCCCGGATTCGCGTGCCGAACCGTGTGTTGAACGATTTGATGCGGCGCTAAGAGGCACTAAGAGGCACTAAGAGGTCCTGGTGAAGATATTTACAACACAAGGTTGCTAAAGAATATGATCACTTGGACGTGGTAATATACGAAATTACCTGAACGATCGCAACACTTTATTTAAAACTATCTTCCCGCCCCAAAGGGGGGGGTATACACTTAACTTCACCGGATAAAATATACTTCAGCACACGGACGCCTGATAGAAATGAGACCAGAGTTTGAAACTGCTGGCCCTTTTATAATAATTTTGAGATGCATTTCCCTCCAATTTTTATCCCAAAACCATTTTTAAAACTCCAGCATCGCGCGTCTCCAGGCTGGGTGGTTCAGCTACCCACCGAGACAAGCTGACAGTTTGCAGCGGTACGCACCCTTTCACTACCCTGCTTACTGTTGTTGTGTAAATTAGTACAAGAAACGTAAAAGTTCTACAAACAAACAAATAATATTTACAACAAAAACCTAAGCAATGGAACCAACGGTTACAAGGCTACGCACCCAGGGTAGACACCTGCGCGCTCACACTGTAATCAGGTGCTCCATCAAGTAAAACCTAGTGCAGGAAGTGCCAAGGAAACTTCATCAACTACAATCAAAACCAGCACATATCCTGCGCTATACCCCAAACGATTGCTAACTGCGGACCATGCAGTAACAAATACTCAACAACAATTGCGTCTAGTTGCTCCAAACCAGCAACCAGCATCAGAAACAAAGAATCGAATGTCGAAAAGTCGGGTGCTAAGTAGCGATCCGTAATAATGAGAAATAAACAAGAACATCCAACTGTGAATATCGACCGTGTATACAGTTAGCGGGGGAGCCCGTCGAAGGGCTTCTGGATTTTTTTACCCCTTATCAGTCCCACAGAATACATCGCCACCCATCTATATAAATGTCAGGGTTTAGCTAGGTTCCAAGTCAGGTACAGAGAACACATCCTCGATATACAATTTTGGGAGTTTACCGCTTTAACAAAAATTGTATGAAGTGCGTCACGGATGAATGTCTGTCAAATACGCTGGCCCATGGTTTGGGCGCTCGTAAGAATTCTAGTACCGGATCGCAGCTAAGGAAAGCTAAGCTCAAAGGGGTTTTTTCGCATCCCCGGATCCGAAGCACGAGACCCTCTTGCAGTAGAAACCGAATAAGTCTTGCTGTGCTCTAAGGCAAGGGAAGCAGCTAAGACAACGAGTCTGCCTTGGAAGAACGCTGTGGTGTCCTCCGAGTTCCGTTGTAAGGGAGTCCGGTGAATCGTCACCAACGTCGCTAGGGAGATTCTAACAAAGGAGTTAAGCTCTCTCCCTTAGCTAATCGCTACTAGAGCAGCTAACAGAAACAGAAAATTTCCATACCGATAAATATTGAGAATGGAAAAATTGTGCTGGCAGTATTTGTTGATGTAAAACGAGTGTTTGAAGCAAATGCTCGCTGTAAACTGATTTGTGTATTGGAGAAGTATGGTGTAGGAGAAAATGCTCTTGAGTAGGTAAATTACTAGGTACAATCGCTCTACATCATCGCAAGTTGAAATTAAACTTAGTGTACCACAGGGTAGTGCACTAGGACCACTTTTGTTTATCCTCTACATTAACATGAGAAAAATTTGGGATAATGCAGAAACAAATCTTGTGGTCACATTGAACGAAAAACTGAGTTTTAGTGAGCACGTGAACTATACAATCCGGAAAGCTGCCAGAAAGTTTGGCGTTCTTTGTAGAACTAATGTTTCTCACATTTGACTCGAAGATAACTATTTACAAGATCATTATAGCTCCTCTTTTCGATTACTGCGCGAATGCGACTGTTGCTACGATGTGATAGACTAACTCCGCAAAATTTTATGTTTGATTGTGTTCAGAATAATAAATGGAATGGTGCCGCAGTGCCTGTGTAGCACTGTTGTGTGCGGAATGTGATGCGCACCGGTTTGAATCCAGACAAGCCGGCAATCTGAGGTTGCTGAACACTAAGGAATGTTTTACGCATAACTCCTTATTTTAGGAAGGTTACGATTTGTTTAGCGCATTACCAGAATACGCCAAACGAAATAATAACCTAAGAGAATTTAATAAGGCCTGTTAGATATTTGTGAAGCAGAGGCCCTTGGATTTATAAGAGAGATGTATGGGCATATAAGAAAGTGAAGTAAGATTGAAGGAATCTCTCATGATTAAAAACTGTTACCAACTCGTTTGCTCGTAAACCTTCTACATTACACAAGATGCAGGTTCTTCCTATTTCATTTATCTCATTTAGATGGAGTGAGTTCTGTTTCCTTCTTTCCTCATCCACATCCCCTGTTGTCACATGCTATTTTTATTATCTGTCGCTTGGGTGGTCTCCAAAAAGCCTAGTGGATACTTTTTTTATGGAAGAAGTATCGCTATTCCTCGAAGTTGCCTGTTGTCGTTCCTAACGAAATGCAGACTGTCCGGTTCGATTTGCGTGTTTAAGTCGCCAATAACGACCTTAACATAGCGCCACCAGCAGCTGTCGTAATTACGCTTTTGTTGCGCTTCAAATGTCATCCGTATAAACCCGACTCCCTGCTCGTTCGAAGTAGTAGGATGTAGACTCTCGTTACTCGCATTCCCACACCATCTATGCAGTCAAGCAAAGTTTCCGAAATCACGACTTTTGAGATCGTCGTGTCACACTCAGTCAAACCTTAGGGAAGCAATCGAATTACGATTGCAAGTTTACAATTTTCAACCAACATACGATTACGGCGTAAAAGCCAACTGTCAAAATTCTCTCTGAAAATAGATTCCGGACAAACCGTTACTGGTTGCACAAAGTTCACAGCAGTTCATGAAAGATCATCTGTGATTGGCGAGTAACGGTTTGTCCGAAATTTCCACTCAAAGTGAATTTTAACACTTGGCTTTTACGCCGTAATCATATGTTGGTCGAGAATTGCAGTTCTTTTACTGTCACATCGATTAGTGACGAACGGCTATCCCACATAACTGACTCCGGTGGATGGAAACAGCCTAAACTAGAAAAACTCTAGTAAGAGAACTGCGGAGAGAAAAACAGCATTTTTGGCAACGTATGCCCCGGCATTGTATGGCAACACGTCCAATGTTATAAGGATAGGCAATGTTCGATTGGATTCGTTTTTTGACAGCTAAACGCGAATCCAATCGATCCAAAATGGAGTCTCCGCAGTTCTCTTTCTAGCCTAAACTATGCAAAACGTTTCAAAAAAAACCTTTCACCGAAAACCTCACTTCGAAATTATTTGACAGCGCGTAAATCGCACCTGTAAATATTCCACCAGAGGCTAATGCTAAATTTACCTTCTCATCCCATTATCGAAACGAAACACAACAATAACTAACCGCTTTTCCACGCAAAACCCGCCTCTCCCGTCTCATCATCATCATGATTAGTTAATCCCACGCAGCTTCCGTCCGTGAGCAACAAACAACACGGGCCTATAATTTCACCATTAAAACAGGACATTATGATGTGTGTAATAAAGCACCAGGAAATCCGCTCACGTTCGAGCATAGGCGGGGAAGGGTCCAGGTTCGACGAGCCCTCGTTCATGTTTACGACCTTGCTGTGTTCCGCTCCAATTCGCTGCCACACGAGGGCTTTACAAGCGACTAAATAGGAAGGTCTACCGCAGCGAAATGTTGCTGTGTGAAAACCAAGAATGCGGCAATTTATTATGATCCCAGCGAGTCGGCAACCCTGGAGCTTCCGATCGAATTGTTAGTTTGGTAAATTTATGGAGAATCGTAGGAGGCGTGCTTTTTCCATAAAAGTGAATTTGTTATGTTCACTTTTTCTTGGAAATTTCCGTAATTTGTAATTTATTTAGAATGAGAACGTAAACTTGTCTGTTGCGGAAACTTTGTGATCAATCACGGAGTAAATACATGTTGATCACATTTGCAGAAAAAATGGGTAGGCAAATTAGTGATGAGATTCGTTTAGTATGCTCGGTTCAGGGCCGTCTTGGAAGACGTGAGTGAAAATTGCTGTTGATGTAATCACCAATTAGGAAGATCCGGTCGAAATGATGTGCCAGTAAATTTAGTAGGAGCTTTTCGTACTGCTGTGCGAAAGGTGTTTAGCGGCTAGCTGGGTTGTATGAAATAACGATGCATGTGTCTAGTTCTCCAATTTTTGCTTGAATGACTAAAAACTAAGCGTTGAAAGCGAGTAAGGGCACTATAACCCCGGGCTCATTAGCCAGGGCAGGGCTAAATACTTCTGTCCCATCCCAGGAACCTAGGACCAAAGGAGTGACATTAACCCTCTTAGCAAAGTCACTCCCAACGATTTATCTAACCCCCATCAAATTGCAGCGGTTGTGTACGGTTGTCCACGTTTCTTCCTTATTCATGGTTCAAAATTATCCGTTGATTAAATTAGTCATTGAATGAATAATTTGATGAATCATCTTTATTTTGTACGCTGCAGAGTTGGCCTGGCCGCTTTAATGCATGTGTCATATTCAATATGTGCCACAAACAATAATAATGACAAGAAAAATTGTGGACGAACGTCTGCAATTTTCCAGGATCCCTACATGTATTGGCTGTGTATGTGTAGACTAGACTAGACTAGACTGAATGGCTAAAAACTAAGCGTTGGTTGATGGCGATTGCAGGATCGATACGCTTTGATACTCTTATGTCGTTTTTCATTGAGAAACACCGGGGTAGTGGATTGCACTGGTTTTGCACTTTCTAGCAGAAGTGGGAATGAAACGCGTCTAGTGGCCTGCTCTTCTGCTAGAAAATGCAACACCGGTGCAATTTATCAATGAAAACCCCTATTACTTACGTAGATTTTTACACCTCCGCAGGACGTAGGCAGGGATGCGAACAGGTCCAATTGGGAAGCTCTGCTAGAGTTTGGTTTCAGTAACTCAAAAAAAAAATGGTATTGATTGCTATTGAGCATTAATTTGACGCCATCGATCTGGAGCGACTTACCGACCGCCAAATACTTCACCTTGAACAATCGATGTTGATACTCCGTGGTCTTCCATGTCGCTATCGGCTATCCCATTTGTTGTAGCAAATGTTTCGCGATGAAGCGAACCACGTTTGCAGCCACACTCACCAGCGCCACCCACTGAGCAGTAGCCAAGCTGTCGTTCAGATCGTTAAACCTTTCTACTCCTTTTGCCTCTTCGGTTGGTTCCTTAAACGGTATCTTTTTGCTTGGCCTATCCTCTTCTGATTAATACAGAAACGATATTTTATTGAACGTAATCCGTCTTTTCCAGAATCCTCCAATTACATGCAGCAGCGAGATCAGCAGGTCAGATCCCGTTGGCAGCTGCGCGTTAAGTGAAATTCCTTGCGGCGTCCCATACCAGGCTACAATTCCCGGCTTTGCTCGAATTTGTCACGGTGCTGTCATTGTGCCACACTTTATCAGGATCTGTACCGGTCAACTCCTCTGCAGTTGCCCCTTGCGCGTATCATTTCCGACGATACTTGCAGCAGCACCTGGTCCGTAATTCCGAACTTGTCCACTTGATTGTCAGTTTCTTAGGGACACAATATTTTAAAAAGGGGCCCAATGGTTCACTACTTTAAGACGGCCTGCATAACCCTCCGGCAGTCGCGCTAGTGCACTGAGTGCACGCTGCTTTGAAAATCTAGCGAAATCGTCTTAGGACACCAGCGGCTGCTCGTTCAGTGGGCCATAAGCGCGACTTCCGGAGGGACTTTGCAGATATCTGACCTTTGCACAATTCCGCAGGCGATGGTCTGCTCGCTGACAAACCTTACACAGTCTCAAACTCGTCCGTTCAACGTACGCTGTGACACCTGCCTTCTCTTCTTTATTATGGTAGTACATCACTCCTCTCCATTTTGCGTGGTCTCTCTCGGATTGACCGTCACCTGATGACCTCGTCGAGGACTTTTGCTCCACGTTCACATTTGCTTCGCAAGCGTCCACAAGTATTTCGGCCAAAAAAATCCGTGAATGTCCTCTGTTTTCGCGGAAGACTAGATTTTCGGACACTTGACACTATCAAACACTGCACTTGTCCCGGATTCAAAACTGTTTTATTGGCGGAAAACACGTCTTTACTGGACGATTATTTAATAAGACTGATCAAACCTGGTATCTACTACCTACGGTCAGCTGATCGAGTTCGGAAAACCTTTTTGCTTCAGAGAACTTTCCAACAGGAGAGATTGCGAAACAGGTAGAAATTTACATGCGACAACCGAGACATATCAAACGATCTCGATTGGGACTGTCTAGGGGTGTTCAAAAATTGGATTTGACTCTGTCTCGCTCAGCCATCCTCGGTTTCACTTCTCGACGTCAGAAAGCTTGTCCACGGGATCCAAAGTAAGCAGCGGATTTACGAGGTGCTACTTGAGATTTTCTGCTTCCAAGTGCTCGCACAGCTCCTGCACAGCGTTCCCGAAAGGTATGAAGCTGGCGAACTCATCAGCTCTCCGCAACTCCAGTTTGCAGACTTTCTCTAGATAACTCTGTAGCAATTGCTCAGCACGTCCATACAGCTTGATGATGACCCTCGAAACTGTCTAAGAAAGAATTACTTATTCGCACAACCACTCTTGGGCCAATCCCCTAAGGCTTTCCTAGAGTCGCACATGAATCTAGACATTGGTGTGGCCGCTGGCTTCGTTTGAGACTTGATCGGAAACAGTGGCCACTCTTCTGGCTTTTCGAAGAAGTAGGGAAGCTTTTTGGTAATGCCATTTCCGGTCCTATGTTGCAGCAGCCCATATTGACTTTCATCGACTGCCTGCTCAAATCGTTTCCGATTACGCACGATCCTTTTCGTCGATGGAATCTCCAAATTTCCGAGCTAGGCTGATCGTCTTCGTCTTATTGGTCGCCGTAATTTTTGTCGTTTTCCAAAGCAGTGTCGTTTTCTGAACCCCCTTTCTCCAGCTGCTTAACATTCTCCTTCGTAAGATTCGGAGTTTCGCAGAAAAGTTTGCTGTTTGCTTCGAAGGATTCAGCTAATTCTCGGTTTCACTCCAAAGTTGGAAACTTCTAGCGGTTCTCAACTTTCAGTTCTTTCAACTTTACATCTAGAGCAGCCATCGCCTTCTCAAATGTGTTCTGTTGGGACTTCATACGCATCGTCTGAACCTCTCCCGACAATTTTCAACTTGTTGAGATTTTAAATTAGTTTGAATTTTATATTAGTTTCAAACTCAAAATATTTTCAAACCAAATTTGACCACCAAGACTGATTTCCATTAAAAGAGGTTTTTACGTATTACGTATTGTACAATGTTCATTTTAAAATCGTAATTTTGAACCCCTCCCGAAATTTTGGTTTTTTCCTCTTTCAGAAACATCTCCTCTTCGAGCTCCTGCTCAAGACGCCTTTGTTTCTTTTGCAAAACCTTCTGTTTCTGCTCTAGAGTGCGCGTACTGTACTTCGAAACGGAAGCTTCGATGCCTTCTTCGACCGAGGCTTTTTGCTCTTCAGGTACTCTTAAGTGCAAAGCGTTAGTGTCTCCGAGCAGTTACTGGCGGAAACATTTGGTACATCATATAGCACATCTTTATCGATTTATTTGACCTGTATGCACACTAGACAACAAGTGTCATGTTAATGCACCTATTAAAAATTATGTTGTGAATAAATTCCATTATTTGTTTTCTTTCCATTATTCGAAGCCTACTTTGTAACCCGTCATGGTAACAATTTAGCACTGGTTGGAAATATACCTATTTTTGGTTACTTTCTCCGCAGAGTGTATTTGTTTTGGCAACATTATAATGCATACATGCTCACCATTGTACCATTCAAATCGTGCTAATAAGCTTTCTTTATTTTTGTGTTTCTGAACGGTTTTGTTCGTGCAGATAGGTGTAGTAAATTTAGTTTCACATTTGTGTATACGTAACACCCCTCTTCTCTGGCTGTAATAAGGGACCATTCATAAATTACATAACGCGAAAATTGCCCAAAATTGACTCCCCCTCCCCCCATGTAACAAATTGTCACAAATTTCTCTATCCCCTCCTTCTCAAATTCCGCGAAAAAAAAATTTTGTTCAGTAGAAACATGTTACGTAACGATCTAGCCTACTCCCCCTCCCCCGTATGTCATAACATGTCATAATTTCTCGTACCCCCTCTACCCCTAAAGGCGTTACGTAATTTATGAATGGTCCCTAAGTGTGCTGACTATGCGGCTGTATGTTGCTGGCTCGAATCAAAACATGTCGAAAGTAAACAAAGTTCATTTCATATCGTCAAACTGGCTCCCAGGTGGTGAAATCGTTAGAATTCAACGGGGTGCTGGAGCGTTTACCAACAAATTTTCACCCTAGTGAGAAATTTTGGTTTTTACCAAATTTTCCTCCTTAGGGTGAAATATAGCATAGTGCTGGAGCGTTGCCAGAAAATTTTAATTTCCAGATTTAATTTTTCTAAACTTTCCAAACTCAGCCGGAATGCTGGCTGGTTCTAATTCGTATTCCGGCTCCGGTGACTCAAGCTATTCTAGTTAGAATGTTTAAGGGGTACCATTTCGATGCGGCTTAGCCGACCCGCCGTCGGAAGCAAGCGAACCTGTGATTCACTCATTTGCCCGGCTTACTCAAACATAGGGGCTATTCCTAGTTTAAGTCCGACTGAGCGGTAGCGAAGTCGGACAGCAAACGCAAAAGCGATGTGACGTAGCCACATTGGGTGATGGACACAAAATAAAATTGGCAACGCTAGCAAAATGTAAACACAAATGAACACTCCGGATGAACATATCGTCAATTGACATTTCGACGAGTTTTAATTCGAGCCAATAATATGGGCCCGCGGGCATCGCGTGATGGAGCAGAAAATCATGAACCACGATAAGGGACTCCTATATACCTATCCGTCGTAATACCGGCCCGGAAGAGGAAGACGTTTCACCCCGTCCTTCGTCTTGCAAAACCAGTAAAGCTCGCTGGTTGTTCCGACCGGATCAAATCCGCCAGTAGCAGCAACAGTTCGACGGTATAGTTTATATTTGTTTACCTTTTTTGTTTGTGTACTGAAATCCGAAATTCCGGTAGGAGCACCTAGCCCGCCCCGTCAAAACGGTCATCTGGGCAAACAAGAACCAAAGAAGTGAGGAAACGCGTTTTTGCAACTTTTACTAGTGAAACATTTATCCGTTTACGCTTTTTAGTATTTTGCATGCAAAGTTCTGTTTACACCATCGCATCCATGGAAACCGAAAAGTGCCGTTTCCGAAGGATTACCCATTGTCTCACATTCGAAATCTGTCCTTTTTGCTTATTTTTAGCTGCGCACAAACCTACATAATTTCATCATTAGCTATAACACTAGTTTACAAGTTTTGTGGTGATTACAGGAAGTTAAGAAAAAAGGTGTTTTCTAAGTCAATTTTGGGTCGCTGAACACGAAAATCATATTCATTTTCTTTTTCAAAGAACCGTTTTTAAGATTTTGTGAAAAACGTGTTTTTGAGCACTTTTTGCAGTTATTAGTCAATATCTCAGGAACAAATCTTCCGATTAACACAGTCGACTCACCATTCGAAAGGTATTGATGTACACATTCCAAAAATGTATAACATGTTTGGATTAAATATCAACAATTTAGGGTTAAGAACAACCAAAGTCAAAAAAGTAATGTTTGGTAAAATTACTCATTTTTAGTTCATGTTTCATAAAAAAATAGTTCGGCAAAAAAAATCTTTTGAAATCTTATGTGACAGAAAAACTTCTCATGTGAATTTTAAGTCTAAGACTACGAAAATCCGATAAAAACTGGTGATGTTATCAAGCACCGAGTGAAAATTGTTCTGCTTTTCACATATCTCTTTTGGTCTTAAATAAGATTACACTAGTTTACAAGAAAAATGAAGTTACGAGAAAAAGTGTTTTCTAGATTAATTTTAGGTCGCTGAACACGAAAATAATACTCAATTTCTCTTTCAAAGAAGTTCGAGTATAAAAAAACAACACGCTTTTCTTTTGCTTCCTCATTTTTTTGGTTTTGCTTTGTTTTTTATTACAGAAAAATGATTTTTCATATTTTCAGAATCTAATGTGACAGATTTTAACAATTTTAATTAATTAAAAAGTTAATTTTGGATTGCTGAATACGAAAACAAAGTTCACTTTCATTTAAAGAAGCATTTTCAAGATTTCTTTGAAAAAGGTGTTTTTGGGCACTATTTTAATTAATTTGTCAATATCTCGTTCAAATAGGATCCGATTAAAACGGTTCGAAAGGTATTGGTATGCCCTTTCCGAAAATATTTGTGTAGCTCAATTGTACATTTATTATGATTACAATCGACCAAAGTAAAAAAAAGTCTAATGTTCGACCTTTTTTTTTAAAAACATGCATATTTCTAGTTAATTTTTATAATAAATCAAGGATAGAAGAAAATTCTTTTAAAATCTAATGAGATAAATAAGCTTTTGGTATAAATTTTAAGCCAATGGTCACAAAAATCTGATGAAAAATGTAGATGGTATGAAGCACTGAGTGTAAATTGTAACTTTTTATTTTTTGCACAATCATACTTTCGGCTGAAATAATCTTCTATACTTGATAGTTATTGTTTGTGTTGGGTACTGTCTTCTCGAGCTTGCATCCATCCATCCTGCGGCATTTGAATGGTTTTGGATATTTCATTGTACAACTAAGTGCTCTTTTTAAAAGTGGATATATTCGTTAGAAAAGTTTTGTTTTGTCTGTGGTGAGTACATATTTAACAAATTAAAGGAATTTTCGCTTTCTGCTTCAACAGGCTTCGCAGCCGATTCTCAGTTCACAGAACATTACGTGGCTAGTGCTACGATCCCATTGCGTCCCGATAGGGACTCGAATATTTGATGACTGGCTTATAAACCAGTGCTACACCCAGGGCAGGGACTGCTAAAATCATAAAATTTCCATTTCGCTCAATGTGCCATAGCATCAACATTTTTCATCCGACGTTAGTGATATTAGGCTTAAAATTAACGTGAACATATTATCTGTCATCTTAGATTCTAAAAGGTCCGAAAAAAAAATTGTTTTTCTGTAAAAAAATCAATTAAAAATGAGTAACTTTTAAAAATGGTCAAAAATGCGCTTTTTTAAAACTTTGGTCGCTTGTAGCACTAAAATTTTACATATGATCGACACATTATATGTTTTTGGAAAGGGCATCTCGGCACCTTTCAATCTGCATATTGACTATATTAATTGGATGATTTTGACACGAAATATTGACTAAAAACTACAAAAAGTGCTCAAAAACGAGTTTTTTGAGGAAATCACAAAATCGCTTCTTTGAACAAAAAAATGAATATTGTTTTCGTATTCAGCGACCCAAAATTAGTATAAAAATACTTTTTCTTGAAGCTTCATTTTTCTTGTAAACTAGTGTAATCTCTTTTGATCTGTCAAATAAAAGCAGTATCACTGTATTCACGCTGAAGGGGAGCACTCAGTTTTGCACATTATTCAAATTCGTCAGCAACGGAAATCGTGGCCCCATCAACATGCAAACAAAGGCTCCATGAGCTGATCCCTTCCAATGGTAAATCTTCTACTGCCCTGAGTCATGAATAATCATCGGTTAACGCCAACAGATGCCATTGTTTATTGCTGACGGTTTTATTTTTATCGACGCAGTCAAGCGGAAAAAATGGCGGTGCTACTGGAAAATAGCAATCTACACTGAAAGGAAAAACTAACTAGAATTGGGTTTGAAGATAGTTTCGATTTAACCACGACGAAAATCTCAAAGCATTGCTATATTTTACGCACAAAGACAACCAATTTTTTGTGCATCCTAAAAATTCTAAAATACCTTATGTGATCAAGGGCTAGTCGAAACTTTCGTTGTTCGCTCTTATTCTGTAATGCGTCGGATCACATTTTCGAGTGAATGCGGTTCGATCAAAGCAGGCTCCCGTTTGGTATTGCTGTCGTTATTGAGAATGCAAAGCACATTCGTTCGAAAAAGCGATCCGTTGTAATGCAGAATAAGGCTGAATAAATACCCAAATTTAAGTTTGTAGAACCTATTCTCCCGGCTGCTTAATTTTTCTGGTGTACGTGCCTTGCTGCAAACCGGCCCAGCTACGGTGGTACGGAGCAATTTATTTCCGAACCATGTGAATAATTTAACTGGGTTATTTATTTTATTTTTGTGCCGCCCCCACGCATTCTTCCGCTTATTGCTTTCGAGGGAAATATTTAATTTGCGTTATAAATTCTCTATTCATACATATAAACATTTACTTCGAATCTCGTGTGTGCGCTTTCTGTACTCTGCCGAAAGGTATATCAAACAGCTGCTATGGCTTTGCATAGATGTAGGCTACTGGGTGCCAGAAGTGCCCCTCGGTCTCCACCGAAACAGCGAAAGTACAAAATATCGTCAACCTTAGTGGAGTTTGCCGTAAATTCTAGTGAGAAAATCGTCTGTTGCTATTGGGCTGCCAGAATTCTGCCATGGCTAAAATACTTGGCTGGGCTCCCGAGCTGGGACGGAAAGTGGTTTTAAATTCGTTGCATCTGTCGTTGACTTTAATTAATTACTCTAACAGTCTATATGCACACGAAACATGGACCACAGGACTGAGTATAGGGGGAAAATGTTTAGTTTTTTATCATCACTTACCTCGGTATTACCCAGTCAGTTTCTTTTTTTTTATTGGATGACAGATGAATCATGTTCGAACTTTGCTCGAAATTTTTCGAAGACAATGATTCTGACTAACGAAGAAAATTTATTTTATTACTCACATCGGAAAAGCTCGGCGTCTATATAACACTTATGACTTTGAAACAACTTTTAATTGATTTTCTTCGAAACTTTGAACAAGTTAACCTAGCAAAAGGGTCATACATATAATGCAATGAGAATTTTTTTCTCCCTGACCCAATTAAGAAGGTATCCAAACTAGAATAGGTTAATTTAAACGAAATATTGCAGCAAAGTAGATCAAGTGGAACCACAGTTGCCATTCCAGAACTGCACTATTGTAACTTCAATGAGATTAGTTTACCCAAACACACGCACACATACACACGCTCTCGCTTTGATAAAGACAACTCGAAAACTATTCAACAAAGTTTTTGTTCATATGATGGTAATTTGCATACTTGTTCCACTGTTTCCGGCGGTACCGACTAAATGTTCCATTGTTTATTCTAGCCTACTATGACTGTATGTGTGTGCGCGTATTTTTCCAGCGATTGAAACGCCAACGAGAATGTTTCATGCATAGTTTTCGGACCAACTTGTTCTGCTGCCATTGTGGCCAATGTGTTTGAACGGTCCGTTTTCGAGCGGAACATATTTCATGCGCATTGTTGCATCTGGTGCCACGTAAGTGTGCGTGTGTGGATATGTGTGTGCTGTGCATGTGCTCCCTACATATGCCAGCAGTTGATTTTAACCATAATGGCTTATATGGAGACTGTATGCAAATTTGCAACCATTCTTTCTAATCAATTTTTAATTTTTTTTTGGTTCCGGTTGCAAAAACATTTTTAGTCAAAACAGAACACCGTTTTTTCGTAACATCGAACGACTAATCGATATTCACCACCCGCTTGGCAAGTACAGTTACAAAACAAGAAACCATTTATTGCTTTCCTCGGTTTTTTCTCTTCCTTTCTCCCGCTAGACCGTGAATGGCAATACATAAATCACTTCAAAACTGTGCCTGTGGATTCAATCAAGTCAGGTTTCCTTCCTGGCACGCTGAAAAGGATCTCCGCTCGAAGAAGAATACCAAGCACCGTACAAAAGGAATAAAATTAACATAATACACACCAAAAAAACCGCCCTGGCATCCTAGACACCGAAGCAGAAATGTCAACCGGTATGCACCTCGGAGTGCCTATCTTTCAGGCGCAACCCACGCTCAATGTAGCAGCTTTTTTTGCTCTCGTTCGTTTTATCGCATACTCGCTGATATTCAACGTCTCTATTGTCGACATTCTCATTTATGCATTAAGTTAACTCCAGGATTGCTTTTGATGAGGTACGTTGATGGAAAAAGTGGCCGCAGCTTGGTGCAGAGCGCGACTGCCTGGCACATGTTGGCTACATTTTTGCACGCGATTCATAGTTGCATAGAAAAAGAAATTTGCATTCCCACATGTTCTTTTTTGTTGCTCCTGTTTCCTACCATTGCCGAGCTGAGCTGGTAAATTGGCCACTTGCTCGAGGGTATTCGGTAACCGTTTTGTGATCTTCTGGATGGGAGCTTTATCAAATTTAGCAAAGTTTGATGAAGCGAATCACCTGCCAATTTGAGTTTAACGAAACTCATCAAAAACATTTTCATCTACAGTCGTGATTCGCTGGTTGGGCCACAGCCTTGTCCAACTAACGAATTTGATACGCTAGTTGGACCGACTGACAAATGTCAAAAACTCTCCAAAGGAGATGTTGGCGGTGTAAATGCATCTATTCACATCTCTAAATATTGTCAGATTGATTGTCAAAGTAAATTTGACATGAGAATTTGACGTTCAGATGCTTTTTAGTTGGACAATGGTCCAACTAGCGGAGGTCCAACTAAAAGGCGGTCCAGTTAAAAAATGTCCAACCAGCGAATCACGACTGTAGTGTGTTGAAATGACGCCTGTCAAAAACTGCTACTGCTAGACCTACTTCATCAACGCTTGTCAGAAACTCTGTTAGCATTGTACATAGCATAGTTCTACAAACTGTATTGAAGTTTCACGACATATTCCTAACCTCTGGAAATTAGACGTAGTCGGTAGATAAAATCTAAGGCTGATACAATCGGGTCTTCACTGTACAATTTCATTCACTAACCAAAGCATTCATTTGTTATACATCAAAAATAAGTAAAACTTATAAATGTGATTATGAAAGGGTTAAGTTCCAAACTCAAAGGTCAAAGATCAGAATCAAGGTTGAACTAGAGTATCCTTGATCATTTAACTCTAGGTTCCGTGTTCGTTGATGCTGGAACTCAGGAAACTTTAATCCTTGATCCTGCAACTTAAAGATCCTTTATTCTGTAGCTCAGGGAACTTTGTCCTTGATCTCCAGTGTTCCATGATCAGGGATAATAATCTTTGAGTTTCAGAACCAAAGAATTTAGAGTTCCTAGACAAGAATATTTGAGTTCCAGATTCAATTATGCTTGATTCTGAAACATAATGATTCATGGTCATGTAACTCAAGGACCTTTTGTTATTGATCTTGGTACTCAAGGATCACTGATCCTGGACCCTAAGGATTTTTGACCCTGAAACTCAAGAATCCTTGATCATTAAGCTCAATCACTCTTGATCCTTAATCCTAGAACTCAAGAATCACAGATCCCTGATCCTGGAACTTATTCATCCTCGAGTTCACGGATCAGAGATCTATGGTCCTTGAGGATCAGAATCTGGGATCGAAGTATCTTTGAGATCTAGGTTCAAGCATATTTGAGTTCTATGATCGTAGAGTTTTACCATTCAGGAACTCAAGGACCATTGATTCTAATCCCCATGGATCATAGATTCTGGAACTTTAGGATACTTGATCCTGCAACTCAAAGAATTCCTTTTTCCTTGATCCTGAAATTCAGAAGATTCTTAATGCTGAAACTAAAGGATCATGGATTCTGGACTTAAAGATCCATACTCGTTGAATTAAATCTTACTCTTAGAAGCCTAAGATCCGAGATCCTGCAACTCAAGAATTGTTGATCCTGTAAGTCAGGCCTGGTCCTTTGTCAGGAATCAGTAGCGACTGGCTCGAATGACACGTTCTCCATATTGATCGGAGATTTGTGCCTTGTCCGTTCAAAGTTTGTATGGGATTTTATATCGGGAAATTATTAATTTTGCATTTTCGTTAATAAAGATCGCTATTTCACTCAAAATGAAAAGCCAGCTTTATAAAACTATAGTTCAAACCTTGGTGAAAAACTTTGTCGAAGACGGTAACTAGCTACGAGTTTTTAAAAAATAACGATTTATAACGATTTTCAAACTTATGGCTCAATCCAAATCCAGAAATTTATTATTTTTTCTAACACTGCCAGTGCACAACCGACATCGACATTTAAAACTTAAATAAATCAGAATATAGCCATCGAACCTTTGAATGAAATGCTCAGAATAAATTGTTGAATAACATAGACGTAGTCATAAAATGAAAAGAAGAGGTGGGGCTTGTGTACTCCCCAGTGCGCTTTTTAGATGCTGATCTTAGAACTCACAGCCAACTCCATCTATTTCGACCCACCCAAGCTGGTACATATACTCTATATCCCTATTTACCACCGCCCACGCTTATCAAGGCGATTTTTTGTTATTTCTTGTCAAAGCCGAGTATTGTCCCGTAAGAACTCGAGAAATCTCCAATAGATTCAAACATCACCAAGGCCCCCGGTTGAGGAGCAAGGATATAGTTTCAGCCGGAGAGTTTTATGCCGACATCCATCTAACCTTAAGGCGAACTATTGTCAGTGGAAGTCATTTTTGGTAAAAAGGACAAGAGTGGGAAATGTAATATAATAGCGGTACTTAACATGTATAACGGTATCTAGGCGGCTAACAATAAAAGAAACACTGCTGTTCTACTGACCGGATAACGGTTACTCACGCACGCACACAAAAAAGAGAAAGCGTTTTATGAAACTTTTCGCTATACTTTATAGTGTTAGACTGCACGGACTTGGAAGAACGCCTTATCGGTCCGAGAGTCACCGTACGAATGATCCGTTTCATTATTGTAAAACCTTTATAAAACTGTAAATGAGGAAAATCCTCCGAATAATACAGAAATGTTTTATTCAAAACTGTCACTCTATTTGAGTACTGCTTTTGGAAAAATTGTAGTATAGAGTATAAGATATGGGGAAACCCCTACTTACACGGTAAAATCCCAGAGATAATGCGCATCGAAGAAGAAACAAAAAGCTCCGGGAGCTCGCAGCCATACAAAATCCTCCGCAATAACTATGTGCGTAAACTTCGTTTAGCGAAAATCCTATCAATTCAACAAAAAATAAATGGAAATGGAAAAAATCGAAGGGATATTTTTGATGGTTTGAATAAGGGGTATTCTGTCGAAATTTCGACGGAAAACTCAGTAAGTTTTTTTTATTAAGAGCGTTGAAAAGACCAAAGAAAAAAGTGCAGGAAAAACGCAATGCCAGTGGAAAAAATACCGCTGCGATCAGTTGGAACCCCTAATAAACAAATGAAAACGATTTAAGACTTACCAACTCGCTGGTGTAACTGAAAACAAAGAAACAAAAAAAAAACAAAATCAAGCGAAATCGAAACAAACGCTTGAGTTTATTTCATATTATTTTATTTGAAAAATATAACAATTCATACACTTGTTTTTTTGCTGTCTGCTCTCTAGCTGATTCTTTTCAGTTTGTTTATGTTTCCATATTTATCTCAAACTTTTTGTTTTAGTTTTCTCTGTTGATGTTTTGCTGTCAGAATCATACAATTAAATGTAATTATTGTTTCATTCACTACACATCTCTCCGCGATACTCGGACAAACGAGTCCCCGGGTACGGTCGCCGGATGTTTATAATTTTCCTTCTCTTACCTATAGTAGCCACAAAATGAAATGTCAGTTTGCGCGCGCGCGTGTGTGTGTTATATCGCTTGCGACATAATCCCAGTAAGTGTAAATCCAAATACGCGCTTTGACAGTAGCTGTCACACCCGGCACGTTCAAAGACAGAATGCTGACAGTGCAATCAAGGTTACTGTGATTGAAATACGGGTTTCTTTTTTTTCGAACAATTTGCCAGTTGATGGCACGACGGACGCATATGACTGCTGTCTGTTGCTATGGAATGTAAACAAATCTAGTCGGTTGTGTGCGGTTTTGTGTTTGTGTAGAAACTGAATCGGGTTCTCTAGCTACAGTTCTCTCATTAGAGTGTGATTAGAAAGCAGAAGATGTAGTCAATAGATTCGTTTGAATGCGTCAAATTGATCTTACCAGCTCTAACTGACAGCAATTAGGGTTAGAATCGAACCGGTTCTGAGTCAAAGACCAAACAACTTTTTCGACGTCGGTCAAGTAGATAGCAGTACGTAAACAATCAAAATTAGGCTAAACACACTGTAGGCAGGTATTTTCTATTCTAAAACATTTTGAAAAGCGCTACTGTGTTGGTAGTGTGACAGGTGCTGACTGTATATACTAACGTTTTTTTCCGGTTTTGATGGGCTCTGGCCCCGGAAACTGGGCAGGAGTAAAAGTGTAAAAATGTCTTGCCCTATTTCTGGGGGGAAGATGTGCCGCGGTTCTTGTTGTTGATTCGTAGTTTGGATAGCTTACATTGGTTTTCTTTTTAATACCGTTTACGAATAGATGCCTTAAATTTCGGGTTCAGTGCCCGCAGCACCTTGGTTACTGCGGTTTTAATAAGTGACATATCTAAGTACATATTTAGCTTACTTTGTCGTAATATGTTCATTTTCGTGTGGAACTGTGTTGGGTTGTGTGTATGCTTGTATGTATGTGTTCCTCTTATATGTATATGAGAAGGTAGCCCCCAGTAGGCGGTTGTTAGTCTACAGTAGAAGTACAGTTCCTTAATTTAGTAGTAAAATAGCTATTGTTTTTTTTTATTTTGCATTCTATAAACTAACATAGCTTACCATTATCCTAAAAGTGCATTTTCCTTGGTTGAACATTTCGTGTTTATACGTGATTTGCTTGAATGGATGTGGATTTTCATTCTGAAAGCGGTGCAATTGTTGGTTTCGGTTGAATTTTCCACAGAAAATTGACTATAACTTTCCTCTCGTCAGTGTGTATCGATCGGTTTTTGGGTAGTGTTTGTCGGATACATTTACATTGAACCACCATTTGTAATTCGATAAACTCAACTCGAACAGAAAGGAACTTAATTCTGAATATTTTTTTATTTTTTTCACGTGCTTTTTAAAGAGTATCACGAATGTTATGTTAAACGTTCCGATCACCGCTGTTTATTACTAACTTGCGCTATGGTGATGGCATTATGTTTTCGAGGGTCTTGTTTTAAAACTGTTTTCCACTGTGGAACTTTCCCTCCGAAAGGTATTGTCAAAGTCTATTGCTTATTTGTTTTTGTTTCTACCTTTCCATATATAGTTATTTTTTTGTTATGATATTACGACACCGTTCCACAGCAACAATCAAGCGTTGCTGTCCGATAAGAAAATTGGCATCAACACTGTTCGGATTCCATCTCCGGGAAGCTTTCTATAAAATGCTAGAAAAAATTGTGGTTCCTTTTGCTTATTGTCATGTTTTCATATTTTATCCGCCTCCGGATTTCGTTATCCTTAGTTTTTTCTTTTTCACGTGTTTGAAAGAATCACACTTAAAAATCGTCTAACGGAACCGAAAAATCTTAACGCAAACGTCAAAATTGATCAGAATCCAAATGGCAGTCAGAGTAGGCGTCGTTCTGCACGGCTATTTTCGCTGGAGATGCGTGTACACGTGTGTGTATGTGAGTTTGAGGAAAGGAACGGGAATATCGGAGTGTCGGTGGTTTAATGTGAACATGTGATATTGACTTCGCTTGCTAGGTGCAAATTGACTCTAACGCGTGCATCGGTCGATGGCTTGTCTATTGTTTATACATACAAAACGTTCTGCCCGAGCTTGGCAGGTGTATTTGCTAATATTTCCGTACATAACAGTTGGGGAAAGCAAAACGGGGCTTTTTTCGGGCGATGGGCGCCATTTTGATTCTGGAGTTTCTTTTATCAAAGATTCATTCTGATATGTTAGTAAATATAATAGAGTTTGTTTTTATCCTTTCTGTTCAAGTGTTAGTGTGTGACTTTGTTTACTACGTAAATTTCTTTATTAATTTAGTTTATAATAAATATATATTGTCATCGTGTTTATCTTATATCCGGCCATGTATCATCGGTGTCATTACCAAACGATAACGAATAGATGCACCGTTGTTTTTCTTTCCTCTGATTATCAAGTATGATCTTTCGACCAATAATAATCGTTCCGCAAGTTAATCATCGATCCAGCACCTCTTTGTGCGACCGCTGTCACTACTGATTGTGGTGGTGTTTCACTTTCCATTATCTGCCTGTTATTACCCAGCTTCTGAACTGTCAACCAGCTGAAATGATTGTTTCCGCTTCCGGACACTTACTCACACACACACACAATCATCAAAATCTGTTAACCCCTCGAGCGTCACTTGTTGTATATGTATCGAGATATAGACCGGATGCAGTCCAATACTGCACTCGACTCGATTGAATCGCATTTCAAGCAAACGCGACGAGACGAGACGAGAAGACAGCATTTTTTCCTTGTTAACCTTCTCCTCCATTTCCTTAACAATAAACGACAACGATACACCATGCGATCGTTAGCCGTCTCTTTTGTATTGCAGTTTTTAGCTTACCTCGAGAGCAGCTTCATTTTCCGATCAGCTTGCATTGTGTGCGAGCGAGCCGCTGCACTGCACTGCTTACTAGGATGTGTTTATTTTTATAGCAGGTTACCCCCATCCAGTGGGAGGCGGTTGTTGGCGTCACTGTGCTGTCAAATAGATACTCTTTTATTCTCAAACGGCGTTACTTTTGTTTCTCTTTTTTTAGTGTTGAATCGAGCTACCCTCAAGTGGTTATTGTCAAATGGTTTCGATTGTTTTTTGCTTGTTGAACAGTTTTAGTGACTTTATTTCCGGGCAAGTGACAGTACGCACAAACGGTGAGTTTACACGGATTTTTAGTTTTTGATTATCGCCCGAAAAGTGCGAATCCTTGGAAAGAAACGAAAGGAATGTTTTTGTTTATTTAGAGTCTATTCTAGAAAGAGCAGCTGCCTTATACGCGAAATAGATCCCCAACTAGGGCTCCATAATCGCAGAAAGTGGTAATGTTCCGGTTTTTCTTTCATTTTTTTTCTCGTCGGACTAAAATTGAGTGCCTCCGATGGTAGAGACTGCGACGTTTGTTTTTGCTTAAGGCATCGGTTGGTGATTCAGTAGATTGTTACTACCGGAATTGTCACTGCTACTGGCGATGGCTGCATTACTGTTGCTACTACCGTTTGTCCGACGCTTTGGCGGTGATCCTAGACGGCGATCGGTGATCGCCACGAATGGAAGCCGCTGACGTTTGAGACGTCCGTAGCCACCGCCGACAAGCTGCGGAGACGCTACCCGGTGATACACAAATTGACCGGCCCGGGATGATAGTTTGTACGGGTGGTTAGGATCGATACCGGTTGCGGGGTGACCATACTCATGATTGTTGTCGTTTTGCTTCTTATCGTAGATGATGTGGATTGCTTCCCCTGGAAGGGAGTTTGAGTGTGCCGTAGATGATTGAATCGTTTCCTGGATATAGTTCCGTTGCAAACCGAGATTGTTCTGATTGGGACGCTGCTGTTCAAACAGATCCTCCTCCATCCAGTTCGGATTTTTTCTGCGATGGTACTTTCTCTCGTGATGTCGTTGGCTGTAATCCGAAAGCGGAGCAATTGTACCCTCCAACAGATCAATCAACTGTTTGTTTCTACGGTTATACTTCTTAATATACGGCGGAACATTATCCTGTTGTTGTTCTTTATTCAACGAATTTATAACCTTATCAAAGTGAGGCCACTGCTCACGGCTAGTATATCCATCAAGATGTGCCCTTATATCATCCTTCGATTCCAGTTTATTGGAACTATCAAAGTATCGAATTTTCCCCTGATAATCAGCCTTCAACTGCTGCTCGTGAAGTTGCTTCCAACGATCCCGCTCCCGTTCCAACATTTTCTGTCGATAGTACTGATGGTGGTGATGCTGATACACGGGATGATAGTATCCGCCTCTGTGATGATGACTATGTTTGAAATTTTTGTGCTTCTTGTACAACTTCAAACGGTACGATTTGGCCTTTTTCTGCATCTGCTCGAATATGTCATCGTCGCTTACCTCTTCCGCCTCCCCGGCTTCCGGCTTCAACGTTGACAAGCTGTTATCTGCGAAATAAACGAACGTATCAACTGTGACATCCATCATCCGAACGGAAGCACAGCACAACTTACCATCCTCCAGTTGTCTGCCCTTCTCATCGATAATCCCGTTCGACAGTAGATAACCACCATCAATGGAGTTCAGGAAATCAATACTGCTGGCTAGAAGAGGGCTCGTCTGCTGGCTTCGATTCAGTGGTTTAAGATATTTGCTCTTTCCCACATCGTTGTCCTCCGGTTGCTCCTCCCGTTCCCGTTCCGGCCGTGGAAGCTGCTCATCCATATCCAAACCCCACGAATCCTCCACCTGCCGCTGTTTCTCTTCGTGCTGACGAGGATTAAGAAATTCATTAAAAGGATTCGCTTCATTTGCATTCTCCATCAGTTCGCCTCCGTCGTTTGCATCGTCTCCACCAGCCGGCAAACCGACATTATCTACCGCGTTGATGAGATTGTTGGAAAAGTTATAAATATCCGCTTCGTCCGGTGCTAGTGCAATGAAATTTTCCAATTCGCCATCATCGGCATCGGTAATGGTTTCCTGTCGGCCACCCGCTGTTCCTCCACCACCGTAATCGGCACCATTTTCACGCCGATGTCGATGCTTCGATAGTTGCTGAAATGGATCGGAACAAAAAAAGAAAGGAACATTGGAATAGATATAAGTGCTGGGTGTTCATGATGAATGCGGTCGTGGCGGATAATGAAAATCGAGTTATAATTATTTTCCTCGGCTTTCACAGCGGGAGCCAAATTAGGTTGGCTCTTGATTTGGCGTTTCCATTATTTTTGATAGCTTCCTAATTTCTCTGATAAGGTCAACGAGATCATTGCTTTAACACCTCTTTTCTATCGTTTCAGGAATGTGGCGTGCAAAATAGGAAACCATAATAATTGCCATCTCGAACTTAAAGAAATTGAAATGCATTTGAAAGAAACTACCATCACATTTCCCTCGCAACGTTTAACCGTTACAAGCTGCCAACTGTAAATCATCAATTAAATTAGAACCATACTAAGAGCCACTTTCGAAGCTGGGAACCCTTCCCGAACATACCAGTAAACGGGGTTTGTTTATCGTCTACTCGAACTAATTAATCAAAAGCAAACGTACCCTCCCTGCGCGATGGTGCACCACCCACTCCGGAAACCGGTCTAAGAACTTCCGCTGTAAAATTTTTCCCAAACCACTTTTTCGGTTCCGGTTCAGCTGCTGCTGCTACTGCTGTTGTGGGTGGATACGATGAAATGGTTGGGGAGAAAAGTCAAGTCATTAGTAAATGTCATTCCAGTTTAATTTCTTCGGTTACGTTCGAAGCTTCCCCCGCTTGGTTTGCTCTCACGGGGTGGCTAGAAAGCTGTCGTTTTTAATTAAATCCCTTTGCATTCAACTTCAAGCGATAGTACTGGGGAAATTCCTGCTAAATGTTAATGTTGGTAGGCGGAAGGGGGTGCTAATGCGAATCGAGATCTCTTGGAATATCACAAGATAGGAACTGTGTCTCTTGTACTTCCTTGATTTGTATGTATAGTACTGAAATCAGTGAATGATTCGGGAAAAGGTTCCATAGAATAATTTAATTTTACAATAGAAATTTGAGAAAACATTAGTTAAAATGTTTTTGTTGGACGTTACTGTTAGGTACTTGTTTTTGATTATTAAACTTCACTCGAAGTTTTACTGTAGCGTCATTATTTACGTTTCGACTTTGTCTCATCAGTATCTGACATTGTCTTGGAGCCATATTGTCACTAAATCCAAAAATGATCTACATTTATACCTAAACCACTAGTCACAAACGGCATCCCGCAAATACATATCTGTACTTGCGAGAAGCCGCTAGTGACCAGTAGTTTTGTTGTGAACACAAATAGGGTTTCCCTTTTGAATTAATCGTTCATCTGGCGCAAAAATCAATGCCAGGTACTGATGACACGAAGTTTAGATGGAAATTCTCCGACTTACTTGAGTTCATACAAAAAATGGTTTATTCCAATACCCTCATTAGAGAGAAATATAGTTCAGGCTAGTTTGATAATGGACTCCTGGTTTTTTCATGGTGTCATAGCTGGCACTACTATTTTATCGTTTAAGCCAT
The DNA here is from genome assembly GCF_030247195.1 of Topomyia yanbarensis. Classification (NCBI taxonomy): domain Eukaryota; kingdom Metazoa; phylum Arthropoda; class Insecta; order Diptera; family Culicidae; genus Topomyia; species Topomyia yanbarensis. Next base: position 7,477,416 of record NC_080670.1, on the reverse strand, counting down.
TCCCATATTTTATACGTGGCTAACAAGGCGTCGGAAATTCGATTTTCTTAGCCCGTTGGAAACATTCAATGCCTTTTTAGTCACGAATTGCGTTTATGTGGTGGCTTACGAGACAATTAATTTTATCGACATGCTGTGTGATGCTCTAAACTGCCAGTCTGACTGAACCAAGATGTAATTTGTCTGTGTCATCACACCGCTCACTGCGCGAAGGAGTTTCTATTGAACACCTTTTGCTTATGTTATAGATATTTGCGCGCGTTGTTATGCTATCTGAGGCGCATTTTAAACGGTATAAAATAAACCCTACCGCCATATCTAAAACGACTAACTTTATATGATGGATATACAACTGCTGACATGCGCACGATTTTTATGCTAATTACTAGATTGAAAACAATAAGAACGAAAAGAAACTTGTGACCTTTTGCGTCAATAATCAAGCTATAATATTTTTATGATCATGAGGCAAAATGGTTAACATTACAATCAATATGCTGATATAACCTGTATTGGTAAGTGGTTTTGAATTCTTCTTACGAATTGTCAATTCTTAACGCTCACACTTAATTCAAAAGTCATCACGCACTCAGACAAGACCATGCGTATTCCCTACGCGCAATTAATACCCAGTGAATTAGTTTCCTAGTTGGTCAAATAAACACTGAACAAAGAAATTAATTTGCTCAGTCTAAAGAAATGTCAGCTCGATTGGCAGCAACCAGCGGATATGTGTTGTCTTGCAATGCCATCAAGTCAAATAACATTTAAAATTACATGCGGCAAAATATATGCAATTTAACGAAATGAAGACTGCTTAATTATTTGTATTAAAAAACACTGCTGATGAATAAAAATAAGTCATAAGGGACGCGAACGAAAATAGCTGACCACCGCCAGTAACGACAAGTAGGAGACTGATTATCTTAAACACACAGTGTGGTCTGAGTACTGGTAGAGCCAGATCGCAGGGTCACGAAGGAAGGCATAGGGTGCCTCAGCCGCTTTCTAAGCACTCGAACACCGTTTGTTAATGCCTAGGAAAAAGTTTCTCTATTTATCGTCTCTAATGGAAAGAACTTCTCCGTTATGCGGCATGGAATATTCGCCAGTGCTATCGAGTGTATGCGGAGACAGATCATGTAGTCGTACCTCGTTTGTGTTATCTTCATACTACACGGAAATCTTGAGTCAAACATTGTCATACTCAACATAGTAACAGAGCTAACATGTTCGGATAAGAGATCACTTTTAAATCCTATCAGTACAACATAACGTACATGGTGAAACTGAATAGAAATAACATCAATATGCTTGAAAGACATTTTATCTTTCAGCAAGCGCTCCACTTCTCGTATGACTGTTCGAACATTGGAACCACGATAATCGACCACGGCGGCGCAAACACGCCGCAAAGAAGGCTCCTCACTATCACTGAAGGTCATCTTGATCGATACAATCCCCCCTTTTGGAACGAAAATAGCGCTACTTGACTCATATAGGACAGAAACTAGAATAGCGGTTAATATTCAACGGTATATTTCTCTTGTTTGATATTCGTGACCGTTGTCTTCGCTGGATGAAAGCAGATCGAATTTGCCACTTGAAAATCAAGGATCTCGAACATCACAACGATCATGTGAAACTTCTCTTAGACAGGAACCGATACCGCTCTTTGCAACGATGGAGATCAAACTCAAGTTCTCTGCACCAGTGTTCTCGGCTATAATTTTATCATGCGCATTAGAGTGACAAGAAAAAAATAACCCCCCTCGGCCCATCCCTGGGTCGATTTCTAATAAAATTACAATTACAATCAATTACATAATGAAATAATATAACAATAAAATTACAATTACAATCACGATTACAACTACAATTATAATCACAATTACAACTAAAACTACCACTACAACTACCACTACAATGACAATGGCAATGACAATGACAATGACAACGACAACGACAACGACAACGACAACGACAACGACAACGACAACGACAACGACAACGACAACGACAACGACAACGACAACGACAACGACAACGACAACGACAACGACAACGACAACGACAACGACAACGACAACGACAACGACAACGACAACGACAACGACAACGACAACGACAACGACAACGACAACGACAACGACAACGACAACGACAACGACAACGACGACAATGACAATGACAATGACAAAGACAAAGACAATGACAATGACAATTACAGTGACAATTATAATTACGACGTCTGGAGCTCTCAACAGGCTAGCTTGTTTTTAAAATTCAATTAATTTGTAGCGTTTCGTGCTGATATTAGGTGGTATTTGGAGTGCTAAATGCTGTCGCATAATCAATTCAAATAAATTTTTCGTTTCCAGAAACTATATCAAAATCCGATTATTACAGACTTGAATAAATACCGAAGAAATAACTGTAATACTATCTGTCATGTCAAAATGTGGCATTGGAATCAAATTTTCTCGCCGCAAAACGCCAGCACGCCCTAAACTGCTGACAACTGTCTCTCATGTCGTCTTGAAGTTCCGCTTGACGATTGCCAAATACTTTTCTGTTCGGTGGAGCTCTGGCATATTGGTACCTGGGCGTTGGTCGTGGCGCACCACTCTGACCTTTCTTTTTCGTAATGGCAAGATGCCTAATCCGGCCAAAACTGAACGTAACAATTGTGTTGCTTGAAGAAAGACGACAGACGTTTTTCCAGGCCCTCCTGTTCACATATTTTCTAGTTGATGGTCCCGGTTGCGATGTAAATGTCGCTCTTCAAGCCACAGGAACAGATGGCCTGCCATACGAGATATTTTTCTCTTCTAATCTCGTTTTTTAGCTCCAAGAACGGTTGTAGACGACACTCCCAGCTTGCGTGTGACGCTTTGAACGAAGAGGTTAGGATTTCGCTTGAAACAGATAGAAACTCTTTTCGTCGCTTTTGCGGCCTCCGGCTTTCGATTTCCTGTCTGTCGCCTGGCTGTCGACAAATGTTTTGCGAACACTTTTATTACGTTGGTGACAGTTGATCTGGCAGTTAAACAATTTCGCAAATTTGGTGTGAGAGTAATTCGGATTTTCGCGATGCGTGAGCAAAAATTTGTTCCGTTGCTTCTCTTACTTTGATGTCATTTTTATAACTGAAGAGCAAATGTCCAAATCGAACAGTAGGCATGATGCACACATTCATCTTTAAAATGAGGGGCGCGCAAGGGGGCAGATTTTCATTTGAAAAAAAATGCTATTTTTGATCAAAATTAAGCCATTTTATGAGTAAAAAATCCCTTAATTGAAAAATTATCTTGAAATCTCAACGAGGGGGTTAGGTATTTTATAAATAAAATGTGTCTACAAAGTTTGAAATAAATCAGTGGAGTAGTTTTTGAATGACACCGCAAATCGTGTCTGTCAGAGACGCTCTATAAAAAGCTTCGTCACCAAGTCGCTTGTCGATATCTTCCCGTAGAAACATTACAGAATATTATTGAAATGATACAGTATAATGTACAAAAGTTTTTTTCAATTCGCTTCACCTAAATTTCTAAAAAAACATCGCTAAAAATGTTTTTTTAAGCTGTAACCCTTACAATGCCTGGACGTTCGGCAACGTTCCACCTTGGGTTATGCGCACGCCGGAGAGCAATTGCTTCAGGTTATCGTCATTTCGAATGACCAGCTACAGATGACGGATGAACCTGATTTTCTTGTTATCATGGGCAGCGTTTCCTACCAGCTCCAATATTCCGAGATAAGCTATTAAATCACTGCTGTCAGGTAGACGAGTGTCCGACACCGACACGCTCGGTAGTCGGTGTAGTAACCCTTTCTCAGCAAACGATGGAATCGAGCGACAGGAAACTGGAGCGGAATATTGGCTTTCCCTTAATATTTCCTCTTTTACCGCTTACAAAAATAGCAAGCGAACGTGTGTTATAGCCGGCACGAATGATGCCGCATTCGCATACGACCCACCCCGTACTGTACTCGCTTCAGTTTACGTTCGAAGCCCAAGGGGTACGGCCATCGAACAAAAACAGTTTACTTCCATCGTCAAAAAAGTGAAGCTACAAACGAAAAATATTCAAGATTTGTGGCTCGTTACATGAAAGTCAGTCAGATGATTTAAAATCGGTTTCTTCGTGTGTGTATGCTACTTCCCATCTATTGAAAATAAAAATAATACTTGGCAAAGGAAAACATTTTCAAATTTGATTCTTGGTTGATGGTTTGATAGCGCTGATAAGGGCTGATCTGTTTTCCGAAGAAAGTATTCTCCGGGTAAGAGATTTTTGTTCCAATTGGCACCCGTTACTAGCAAGAAGCTACACAAACTGATTATCACAGGAAGTCCACGCAGCCGGCCGAATCCTAATAATCACCTTCTCACCTTATGTTGAAATGGAATCTCAAGCCAGGTTGACTAGTAGGAACTGACAAAACTCACTATTTTTTCTGTTCAAGATTTGCGGCTTGGTGTATGGAATTAGCGGGAGCCAATCACGAACAAGCTGCGGTCGGGTGTTTTAAAATTCGGTTTTACGTTGGGTATGCTACATTGCATCCTTCGGAAATGAAATTTATTACCAAGTAGTAAGTAACGACACAAACTGCTTCACCCACCAGCCGTGTACAGATCATAAATATTTCCTTCCCGGCATTGTACAGCCCTTTTGCGGAGACGCTCCGTTCGCTCCAAACAGCACCATATGAATGATAATAGGAAGAAATCTGTAGCGGTCATATATTTAAAACTTTGCGTCATTTAAGTGTCAAACCTACACACGATTTTTCATCCGAGATTTCAAAAATAGGCTCCTATTATGAGAGGTAAGTCATCACAAAATGGGTGAAGTTGAATTTGACCAACTTTTGATCGTTAGCTCAGCGAACACGAGAAAAATACTGCGTAACCTTAACATTTGGACTCAAGTCCGGGTTCGCCCCACTGTGCTATGCGGGGCTTAATTGAGTTTTTCGAGAATTTTTTCATGCCAGTCTAATGTCCACTTTTCGACCGGATATAAAATCTCCCCGAGCAACGTGATTGATTGCTATCGGAACCGTAGATTTCGAAAGTTGGATCCAACCTTCTGCCCTACCCAAAGTGGTTGCGTTAGGCGAACAAGGCCACGAGAGAACCGAAAGGTCAGCCTAAATCAACAGTTTGTTTACCCTTCCAAATTGATTTCTCGTCTACCGAAAAAGTTCATATACGCGGCAAGTTGGCAAAATCTCTTCATTTGGGTCGCGCTGCTCGAGGATGATGTGGATGATGATGATTACGACGATGATGATAGCAACCAGAGAAAACTTTCCACCCCCACGTGGTCAGGGTTAAATCGGGTGTCCAGCCATCTGCCTTTGTTAAAATCGAAACCCAATGCTATTGCACGGGCGACTTGGGCCTAGAAGCGGCTAGGCCCATCATATGTAGACTACTGTTAAAGTTTGTATGTCTTCATAGCGGATGACAGGAGCGACAGCCCCCTGGTCGGGACGCGTGAGCTTTCGTAAAGGGCACAAAAGGTTTAAAAGTCGATCTCTTCTGTCGTAGTAGACTTTCAAAGATGTTGAAAGTTAAGAATTTGAAAAGAACATTTAAAGCCATTTCCTTAAATGATGCGATTCAAACGCGAAGCAGAAAACGAACATTGGTTTGGGGTTGAATGAGTTTCGTTGTGTGTACCTTCCCTTTGAAAAGAGAAGTCGGTTTACCTGGTTCCATCAGCAAGTACGAAGCCGTCATCGTGGAAAACCTAATAACAATATTACGTTATATACGCTTGTCGTGAATAGATTCCACACATAACCCAACAATAAGCATAAAGCCTCGTTGGCAATCTTAAATGAAAAATAAAAAATCGTTTGTGAGGTTCTATTGTTTTTCCGGCGTATATCAGCTAAATTTCTAAGAAATAATTTGCTTGGAGATAAAAATGTCATCCGCGACACCAAACCCCATTGTCTCAATTAGCCAGTTTATGGTCCATTACTGCGTATTATCTCGCTCGAGCACCTCTTTCGAGACAGTCCTACCCAAAATTACCGAACGAACGCGACGCTCTAATGTAAACAAACCGCAGCCTTCAAAATGGTGTCACGAGAAAGCATTGAGAGCCACGCGGAGCACAGCAAGCGGCGACTTTTTCTGATGAAATTCTCGCTAATCTGATTAGTGGACCAATAAAATTTGCATAATTACTGTCCTCCTGCCACTCCCCGGTACAGTTCATTAAGAAAAAGTCTTCCTTTAAACCAGCGGAGGTCAGTTTACTTAACCCAGCGCTTTCGGGGGTGTAATTGGGTCATTAAATGAGAAAAAAAAGTCGTTTTTTATTACTTACATCGATAAAGCTGATTTTCGTGATTGCAACAATATTTTTTTCCAACTCAGGAAACGTGAAAATAATATTAAAATTTAAAATAAAGAAATATGTTGACAGTCTGGATTTGACACTATAGGAAGGGTTTGACATATCGAATTTCACGACAAATGATGCCCTGTCAGAAAAAAATAAGTCAAGTTTTCTCGGTTTTTCCACAGGGTTATTTTTATTTGACATAAACACCATACATTGCATATAGTTTTTTTTCATTTTGGGTGTTGTCCTGATAGGCCAGATGTAAACAACCGCTGTTTTCCTATGTATGGTTGCCAAGTTTACATTAGATTTATTTTAAAAAACAAAAAAATCGTTTTTACGTATTACAACGAATTTTTTTTTGAAATCATGTTATATTATGTATATTGGACCTAAAATTTATCGAATGGAACGGAAAACTATATATAGCTTAATGACCCAATTTACAGGAACTCTCAGAGCCTCGTGGTCATTATCGCATACAGACCACGACCGGAGAAGTGCCACAACAAATATAAATTGATGATGGTTAATTGACATCCTCCGCACCGTGTAGTGTGCGGTTCCAATGTTTTGAAAGCATAATGGCTAAAATATAAATTATTTTTCCCATGAACCGCTGGGACCAACACGTAATTGATCCTGTTAATTGATTTCGCTCTCCAGTGCTTGATAATCGAAACAAAGCGGTAGATAATTGATTTATTGGTACACCCGAAGCCTGGAAGGCCAGCACCCACCCCGCTCCGACCCACCCCGGGCAGGCGGTAAGATTGATTCCGGAAAATTTTTGTCGCTCACGATTGACTGTTTGCCTTGTCGTTTCTCGGAAAATTCAGTTTGCGCCAATCAAAACAGTTGTTGGGTGAGAGTGAGAAGAGAAGAGAGAGAGAGAGAGAGAGAGAGAGAGAGAGAGAGAGAGAGAGAGAGAGAGCGAAAGCAACGACAAAAAACATGGCGAATCAATCAACGGGTAAATATGAATTTCAAAGGAAATGCCGGCAATAGGGACATAATGAACAGGATGCTATGACAAGGCGCTGAGAATGGAGGCAGAATGGAGGAAACCGAAGACGTGTCAATCATATACATCCCAGCAGGCGGTGTGTATCGCTTGAAGCGATATATTGGACGGGTACTGCAACGGTGGCGTCGCTAGAGGGTTGAAGTTAATGATGATTATGAAGTCACATACAAATTTATAGGAATTTTAACGCTTGATGATGTTTTTCTTGTTGTTAATTATCATAACGCGTTTTAACTCTGTATTATGAACATTAGAGTGACAATGATTTACATGAAAAAACTCGCAATCCACACCACCAGCCTCGTTCCAAATCATGAAAAAATGACACTGTCAAAATTTGGGCGATATCCGAACAGAAGATGGTAGAGCCTTCGCGTTTCTTCAACAGAGGAAGCAGACGCTTCTGTAGACACTTCTTGAGGTAGATATCCCCGTTTACAGTCCCGGTAGTTACGAACGACGCACTCCGTTTGCTACTTGAGCAGATCGCTTGTTAAATCATGTATTTTTCAACAAACTTTGAAAGCTTCTGCTTCCTTACTTCCTCCGAAACATCAAACTTGTGCTGGGCGGGGAAGAACAGTAGCCCCGGAAGCTCCCGGAAGTCCGCCATCGCGCAAGTTTCATCATTCATGATGAAACAATGAGGCCTCGTCAGCATCTGGGTGCACAGTTTCCGGGTCCGTGACTTTCCCAGCGTATTTTTCCGTTCGTCAAGATTTGGAGCCTTTTGTATTTTGTGCGTATGCAGCTCCTCTCGGTCCTTTGCTCTCTGAACGACGGATTTGGACAGATTCAACCTTTTGGTCACATTCCTAATCGAAGCATTGGGATTCCACTTAAACTCTTTCACTACACACTTGTGATTCTGATGACTAATAGAACATCCATTCTAACTGCACTTCTCCTAAAACACGTTATTATAATTAGCAACAAAAAATGTTTTATCAAGATAGCGTTAAACCACGTTTTAACTCGTATTGTGAATGAGAGACAATAAACGTCCATTTTTGAAGTTTCTAATCAACCTCGTTTCAAATGATGCAAAAATGACATTGTCAAAATTTGGACGAAATCGGCTAACTCTAACCCCTCCCCGAAGCTTTTACGAAACGACACGGTTTACACCATAGTTAGTGATCACGTTCAAATTATATCTTCATATAAACTTGCAGTAAAAAGAGAACCCGTTAATTTGACGAAATCAATAATCAATCATGAAAAACTCAATAACGACTTCCAAAATTTCATAGAAAACATCGAGTTGATTGATGATGTAGATGTATGTCTTACAAATATCATCATAACCTACAATTCTTTACTAGCGGAAAACACTAGAACGGTCTCCAAAACTTTTAAATGTAAAGGCGTTTTTTGCCCCTGGATCAATTTCGATTTGTGGACACTGATTAAAATCAAAAGTAATTATCTGAAACGAGTAAAAAATAACCCCAATGATGAAAACCTCAAAGCTCTTCTGCAACACATAACTAAAAAAGTTAATGTAATGAAAAAGCGGTGCAAAAAGGCCTACTTTGAAAACCTTCTATCCAACACAACTCATTCAAAACTTTGGAAAAATATTAATACCATTTTTGGTCGTTCAAAGTCGGATGTTCCCATCAGCCTAATTTCCAATGATATCAGAGTCACTGAGACTAAAGAAGTATGTAATGTTTTCAACGAATATTTCTCTAGTATTGGCAAAAAATTGTCTGACAATATTCCCACGAGTCCCAACTCAAATCCTATTACAAATATACAACGCGTCCAAGAAACAATCTTCTTGCGTCCTGCAACCATAAACGAAGTGATCCTTTTGATTAAAGGCCTCGAAAAAAATAACAGTTGTGGTCCTGATAAGATCCCCGCTAGTGTTCTTAAGAATAACTGTACCACTTTTGCAAATATCCTAACCAAAGCTTTTAATTTAATAATCCAAACCGGCAGGTACCCAGACTGTTTAAAAATAGCCCGAGTAATTCCAATTTTCAAAGCTGGTGATCCAAACCAACCTTCCAACTATAGACCAATTTCAACATTGTGCGTTTTCAATAAAATTCTTGAGAAATTGCTCATCACTCGACTACTCGAGTTTTTGAACAAACACAACATAATTTACAACTACCAGTATGGGTTCGGACAGGGCTGCAGCACTTTAATTGCAATGACCGAACTAATTGACTCCATCATTAGTCAAATTGATAGCAAAAGAATTGTTGGTGCCCTTTTTCTGGACCTAAAAAAAGCATTCGATACTCTGGATCACTCAATCCTGCTTAAGAAGTTAGAATGCTATGGTATCAGGGGATTAGCAAATCATATTATTCGTAGCTATCTGTCGCATAGGAACCAATTCGTATCTATTGGAGACTCGTGTAGCTCTTATAGACCAATAGAAATAGGAGTGCCCCAAGGCAGTAATATTGGGCCACTGTTATTTTTATTGTATATCAATGACCTAGGTAGACTCGGGTTAAAAGGGACTCCTCGTCTATTCGCGGATGACACCGCGTTGTTCTACCCGAACAACAACTGCCTGGATATTGTACGCGACATGGAATCGGATTTAAAAACACTAACGACGTATTTCAACGAAAACCTTCTTTCCTTGAACCTATCAAAAACTAAATATATGCTGTTTCGTTCATCTAGAAGAGCTATAGGCGTGCATCCAGACCCAAGAATGGGACAGTCTGTAATTCAAGAAACTAACTGCTTCAAATATTTAGGACTTCACTTAGACCCCACACTCTCCTGGATTGAGCATATAACATCTATAGAGAGAAAAGTTGCATCGTTATGTGGGGCTATGCGTAAAGTATGCTCTTTTGTTCCCCAGCATGTACTTCTAAAATTTTATTATGCGCACATCCACTCATTGCTGAACTACCTTGTATCTGTGTGGGGCCGTGCCAGTATTTCGAATCTGAAAAAGCTACAAACGCTTCAAAACAGATGTCTTAAAATTATTTATAAAAAACCATTTATGTACCCTACTATTTTGTTATACAATAATAATGCCCATAACATTTTACCTTTGCTTGGGTTGACTAACTACCAAACAATAATGTACATCCACAATGCTTTGCATAATACTATTGCTCATAATAATCTAGAATTTACGACAGGAATTCGAGCTCACAGCACCAGACAAGCCAATCATTTATTATACTCCAGAGTATCCACGAACCTTGGTCAAAGACGCATTTCTTTCATCGGACCTAAGCTATTCAACCAGCTTCCTACGGATTTAAAGCAAATAACATGTCGCACTCGTTTCCAAGCAAAATTGAAACTAATTTTAAAAAATAAAATAGGAGAATTTTTAATATAAACTTCGTTCACCACCAATCGAGCTTATTCCTTTAGCTATAATTGATTAACATTTTTTAAATAAAAACAATTGATAAATGCATTTTTATAGCAATAAGTAATAAATAAATTTAAATTATTATGAGCTTCCTGCAAAGCTACGATGGGACCCTTAAAAGGATTCTTTTCCGCTGGGTACTCGCCGTAGCTTCTTGTCAAATTTTGTGTTTTGTCGGTCTCGTATTGTTTTTTTTTGTTCTCAGCGTTTCCGCGATTCGTAACTTTGTTTTGTTGTGCTGACCTTTTTTTTTGTACGCTGAGAACTGATGTGTCCACTACCAGGGGGCTCCGTTTGTGAGCTTTTTGGTGTGGGGGTAAGAGGCGGGCTATTAAAAAAAAAAAAAAAAAAAAAAAAAAAGGCTTAAAGGCACAAATCTCCGATCAACATGGGGAATGTGCCCTTTGAGCCAGTCGCTACTGAAGGGTAGGGCTAATTTAGGAAAGGCTCATGCATCTCTGAAGCGACGAGAGATAGAAAGCAATGATGTTCTACAAAGTTGTAGTGGCGAAAATGAACTTTCAGTTTTCACTTGAAAATTACACCGCATGATGGCGGTACTGAGCCAAGTGATTTAATGGGAATACTCCTATTTGTCGGACGGAAAGAGATAGAGCAGTTTGATGTTCTACGAATTTGAAGAGCACTAAAAACTTTCATTTCATTTTTCATTTCTCATTTGAAAAATATAAAATTTGGCCGAATAGTGGCGCCAGTGAGCAAAACTAAGGTAATACGCCAATATGTGCAATGGTAAGAGATAGCGCACTCTGATGTTCTGGGAAGTTGTAGAGTACTGAAAAGGCTTTCGTGTCTCGTTATAGAAATTGGGATTAGGCCGAATGGTGTGTATGAAGCTCAACAAATCGCTAGCAAAGAATTTATTTTATGCTAACGGGGTATCTGCCTTCTTTTCCAATCTGCAATATTCTTTAAAAATATTGTTGGAATGTTTCCGATGAAGAGCTGAAAATGCGTTTGGCAACACTGCCCACTAAATGAATAATGAGGGGAAAGATGCATATTCGTTTTGGTATGCTAGTATTAGTAGCAGAAAAGAATAAAAAGGCACATTGTACAAAAACGAGCAAGAGAGCTATAGTAGTGTGTATTCGTGCGACTATACAACGGTCGGTTGGTTTTTCTCATCATTCTTTCGACTGTCGTTGTACTACCAGACAGGCAGTAGCAGAGCACAAATTTTCGTGTCATGGACTGTACCAGACAGTCTGATCCACTGTCCACTGGATGAAAAGCTCCCCGAAAGCAGTTAGCAACCAGTAATGACTACCTGGTCTGTTTGTTTGAGGATACGAAATAGTGCCCCATCCCCGCCAAGTTAGTTACCATCATGTCGAAAGATATCAAGCTGGTTCGTCGGATCTGTCTTTAACGGACCTATTGTCTCTCAGAAAAAAAAATGGAATATCAAATTAAAACTCTTCATGCGAATACGATAATCGCCCTAAAAAGGCAGGTTCGGTTTTTTTCTCGGTATCGTTTCACCTGCCAACAAAGACGGCCAACGGCGCAGTAGCCCTTTCTCCACAGATGCTGCATTCGGCCGACAGGAATCTGGAGAACGGCCCGAAACTAGAGATGGTCGGGTTTCAATTTTTTCGAACCCGAACCCGACCCGAACCCGAGCGCATGAAAATTTAAAAACCCGAACCCGACCCGAGCCCGAAATTATAAAATTTGAAAAACCCGAACCCGACCCGAGCCCGAACATTTTAAAACTTAAAAACCCGAACACGACCCGTACCCGAGAATGAAAATTTTGTAAAACCCGAACCCGACCCGACCCGAGAATTTTAAAATTTGAAAACCCGAACCCGACCCGAACCCGAAAATTTAAAATTTGAGAAGCCCGATCCGAATCCAACTTGCTAATACGGAGAATCAATCAAAGATCTCGAAGATTTTTAATTCTAGGCACCCGATCTGGACCCTTGACTCATCTAAAAATAGTAGAATCACTCGAATCTGAAGTAGCACCATACGCATTGAGTTATATCTGCATTTGGAAAAACAAATCACTACCGAGTAGAATCCGCATTTATATTTACTATTATTGAACGTCAAATTTGTAACGTGCTGAGAAACTTGATAAATCATTGATATCTTAACCGGAAATTAAGTTAAATCGGCGGCCAACTCATGGGGAAACAGAAAGCTTAATGGTCACAGTTTCCAACAACCTTACCCGTCGTAATTAACCAAAATTTCTGATTTTCTATCAGAAACCATTCGTGCAAGGCAGTTTCGTATAGTTTATTACATGTATTAAATTAAGCTATGGCAATTGGCAATTCGTATTCGACAGTTTACATGACGTCACCCACGTTACTGGTTGGAACGGTCAAACCTGTATCGAAGGGTATCAATCATTTTCTGACGTTATTTTATGCTTCAGATTATACGGTATGCGCGCCAATAGAGATGCTCCGACATCTCCAATGGAGCTCTCGGAACGACTCCAAACTTAAAAATCCGTTAATGGCTTGAACAGAACACACAAAAATTTTGCGATCATTTCGTTAAGTTCGTGGAAATTCATGTATTTTCATGAAGGAATCCGGATCATGCAACAGCTCAGTCCGGGAACAATCTGACAGAAAGTGCATATATGTACCACTGATTTGATAATGGTGCTATTATCCCTTCACCATATGAGTGTCATGAACAACGAAACCTGACGGAAGTAAAGCTAGGTTTAGGTCTGATGGAACAAAGACAGTTTCTAGAACATAAATTTGGCCTAAACTATCTGCTTTTAAAAAAATAATGTGCCCTTTTTAAATTTGAGCCGCCATAATGACACCAAAGTACCACCAAATTTATGAGTCCAAATCCTTATTTTTCCGTTACAGTTTATTGCAAGAATTGCAAGAAATCTTTATCATAAACCAATTTGATTATTAAACTTCCGTGAAGGCAGGTACAACCTATTTGTTTCATTTGACCAATTTAACGGTGCTTGCTTAAAGTTTGTTTGGGGTACAAATGTACCCCAAAAAACCGTTAGCGTTAGTGTTTTGTCATGTGTACATAATTCAAAAAAATATTTTTTTTTAAAAGCAAAATATCGATACATAGTAAGCGAGAAACTTGTGTAAAATTGTATAAGTAGCAACTCTGCTGAATAATAGTATCTGTTATTTGGTATAACAAAGCACTATAGCAAAGCAACTAGAAAATACGTTTGGATCGGTATCGTAATTTTTGCTTTTGCGGATGAAAGAGTCAAAACACATTCGTGAATATATACTATGAAAGATGCATCATTCGAATCGTTATCTTCTGCAGCCCAGGCTCTGGAACATACTTTTTTATATGGACGTACAATGCACCGGCTCTACCTATTCCTTCGACGCCTTCCTGTTTCATCTCTGTTACTGCATATTGCTGTATTTTTATCGTTTGTATTGGCGTTTGGTTTTAAAAAAGCATCGGAATAAATATACTTTTGATCGGTTTTTGAAAAAAAAATTGTTCAAAAGGAAATTTAATAAGCTTTACAACGTCGTATAAATGGTCAAAATCGATTTGAAACTACCGGAGTTATAGCAATATGAAGAAAAAAAGAAAATTTTGACATATTTTAAAGACTTGTTCTATACAAAATGAAATATTACCTAATTAAATAGCCAAAACACGAATATTTTTAAACAGGTTACTTTACGAATGATTTTAGAATAAAACTATCCAATTTAATTATAATTTTAATAAAAATTAGACATACTAGAGCGATTTTCGTTCTGGGGTACGAATGTACCCCACAAAACCGTTTACGTAGAGAAAAGGTCGCCGCGGCCTAAGTATCGGTTTTAAAGTACTTGTCAAAATTTATATTCCATTATAGAAAGTTGAACCGATACTTTCCGATAAATTCCTGTTGACTTGGTTTATTACTAATTATCATGAAAAATAATACGCAAAGAGATTTTAGATGTGAAACACGTATTGTTGAATGATCTTTCATGAATGTTCGTTTAAAAAATTAAATAATTCAGGCAGCAGAGAATGAATGAAAAAATACAATATTTGAGCACCAGAAAATACGAGGTGCTAACATTTAATAGGGTTATATGTGTCATCCATTCGTATTACGAAGTATAATTCACTACTACAAAAAAGACTGCGTTTTGTGTATAGACGCAAACAGTGTCATGAAATGGATGGGTTGTTTTGTTCAAAACCCGAACCCGACCCGACCCCGATAATTCCTAATTTGAAAAACCCGAACCCGACCCGAGCCCGAAAGTCCAAAATTTCTTAAACCCGGACCCGGCCCGAACCCGAGAATTTCAAATTTGAAAACCCGGAACCCGACCCGAACCCGAGAAGCTTAAATTTACAGAACCCGAACCCGACCCGAAACCCGTCGGGTTCGGGTCGGGTCCGGGTTTCGGGTCCAAAAACCCGAACCCGACCATCTCTACCCGAAACGAGCGGGATTATGATTTTCCCTTCACCTTTCCTCCTTTACCCGAATACAGACATAGCGAGCGTATGTGTGGTGCAGCCAGTACGAAGGTAACACACGAATGGTGCCGTACTCGCATACAACCCCCGGTTTTGTACTTGGTTCAGTTTACTTCCGATGCCAAATGGGCTGGCCTACGAATGAAATCAGTTTACTTCCATCGTCAAAGAGGAGGAGCTTCGAACAAAAACTCTTCAAGATTTGCGGCTCGGTGAATGAAATTAGCGGAAACCAATCACGAACGAATTTCGGTTAGGTGTTTTAAAATCGGTATTTTTTCATATGCATGCATCTTTTCATCCGTTGAAAATAAAAATAATAGTTGGCGAAAGATTTTCAAATTGTTCTTTTGAGTGGTTTGATAGCGATAATAATGGCTAAATTGTTTGCCAAAGAAAATATTCTTCGGGTGGATGATTTTTGTTCCCATTTGTCCTGGTTACTAGCACAGAACTGCACAAATTAATCCGCGAAGATTATTCCTAATAATCACCTTCTCTCCCAGTGTTGGCATCCCGAGCAAATCCTCATGGGTTTAAACACCATGCAACCCCATAACAATATCATGAACATGGTCCACGCCAAATTTTACAACCATCAAAACTCCATGAAATGGTCTCAAAACCCATAAATACATCCGAATATGGTTTTTAAATGGGATCGTCTGGACCATGGTGATGGTGTTTTCATGGATTGAACCCATTCCAAACACTATTAAAACACCATGCAGTAGAGGTGAATTTGGACCATGATCAGTGGGAGCTTTTCGTTTGCCTTGGTATGCGTCTTCGGACATCAGACAAATTTGCTGGACTTGCTGAAACCTTCTGAAATCGCAATTCTTTCTGTTCAAAATTTACGGTTCGGTGCATGAAATGAGCGGGAACCAATAACGAACGAGCTTCGGTCAGAAGGTTTAGAATCAGTTTTTTTCATGTGTGTAGGCTTCCTTCCACCCATCGGAAATGAAAATGGTGGCCTCTGCTAGTAGCACGCACGAACCCAAACTGATTCATCCAGCAGCCGTGTACAGCTCACAAATATTTTCTGCTTGGTATTGTTCAGCCCTTCGTTCGCCCCAACCAGCCAAATACGACTGACAATAGAAACAAATCTGTAGCGGGACCTATATTTAAAACTATTCATCATTTAAGCGTTCGGTTGGTGCACCATATTCACAGCTCTGACCAAGATGTGCTGAAAATTTTCACCATTTCCCAGTAGTTTTCGAGAGATTTTTCAAAATACAGTTTTTTCGTTATTATATACTCTAAATTTTGATACATTGCTGAACAGATTTTCAACAAAATGGCCTGACCCACAAAATGGTTCTGTTACGTAAAATGGAAGTTATTAACGTTCAAAAGCTGAGGCGGCTGCCACAGCCGATATTTTGAAATGGGGCCCCAATATTGAAAGCTTAAATGTATCCTATATTTAAAAAAAATGGAACGGAACTTCATAGATGGATAGATGGATCTCAACCTTTCTCGTACCAAGAACCTCTTTGAAATTACCCTGGTTTGTTGGGGACCACCACTTTTTTGGTATGCTATCAAAACATTGTTTTCAGTCTGTGGCGATAAAGTACTTGAAATTCCAATATCCATCCGGAAAAAATATTAGTTTTGGTGGACCTCCAGTAACTGGTGCAAGGAAGTTGGATTTGTTTCGTGTTCCACTCGTCAGTAACTGACACCGACTTGCTGCGAGTTAGACTATACATCCAAATTAATACCAAATTGATGCCAGTTTAGTGTTAGTTTGGATATATTGTCTAACTGGCAGCAAGTTGGTGTCAGTTTCTAATGAGAGGAACACGAAACAACAAAATTTAACTGCTTTAAGTTAGGTTTTGTGCTCTTAAGCGTAAAATGGTACATCGTTTTTTTTTCTTTGGGGAAAACACTTTTTTGACAATACTTTTTTGACCAAATTGACTCAATAGGTCGTTAACAAAAAAATGGTAAAAATAGAATTTACCGTGATGGGGATCCATCGTCGCAGTTTTGGGTGAAAGCTGCCGACACCGTGCAAATCAGCAACACATGTGACCATATATCACAGACGCTGAGACAGTCACAATAGTCGATAAAATAAAATCACTCAGGCAGGCAATTGGTGAGGGAACAAACAAAACTGGCTCATTCAATGAGTTTCAACGTCGGAAATGCTTAGTGTGGAAGTTTACCGTGACTTAACTTTTTGTCGGTTCCGACAGCATGAAGTAACAAGTTACTTTACGCTTGTCCGGGCATGCCGTAGACTCAGGTGATTCGCATTTCTAATGCCAAAAGACCCTGACTCCTACGGTAGCAAACAAAAAGTTAAGCCACCGGTGAACTCTAAGCTTGCATATATGATCCTTCCACGCTTTTCTAAACTTTCTCCCTTCAACTCCTTGCTCTCCCTTGGGTACTATGGCTCTAAATATTGAAAAATATACTTCACCTTCCAGTCCCTTGCTAATTAAATGCCGTAACAACTGTTGACAAAACAATACTTATTGGCTTAATTTGAGGTCATCAAAAAAATATCTCATTGCCGAGGTGTATGTGCCTATTTTAAGAATAGGTATGGCGGTATGACGTTTCTGGCTTAAGAGTTGTATATGTAGTTCTTTGGAATGGTAGTCCGTTGCTTACTACCCAAATATCAGCCTCATACTCGTATAATCAAGATCGATTGAGTTGGGGGTTCGTAACACGTGGTACATCTCGAGACGACCAACGAGCAACAACGGCAACACCATACACCACGTCTCTGCAGTGATAGCGACACCAAAATACCAATACCCAACCCATTCAGTCCCTTGCGAGAGCGATCAACAAGCGCCGACAGCAATGTTGCAACTCTCGCAGGAGACGATCCACACAAACGGCTCAAACCGCAAAGAGCAAAATTCAAATATCTGTCGATTAGAGTTAATCGATATCGGAGTGCACCCTTCGTGATTACCGAAACTGTGAGGGGGTAGATCTACCTCAAGGAGTGTCTACAGAAGCGCCTGCTTCCTCTGTTGAAGAAACGTGAGGGCCCTACGATCTTCTGGCCGGATCTAGCTTCGTGTCACTATTCAAATGTTGTCCTGGAGTTCTACGAAGCCAACGGGGTCATTTTCAACCCCCCCCCCCCCCAACGCATCAGAACTGAGGCAATTATGAAGTAGGCACTACAGAAGTATCCCAAAGATGTCAAATCTGAGGAAGACATAAAGAAAAAGCAAGTTTTCGTTCAGAAAAAGCTGCATCCAGATGTTGTACAGTACCTAATAAGTGGAGTTAAGCGAAAGGTGCCAGCGTACGGTTATGGTATTGAAGTTGAATGAAATAATTATTCCAAAAACTTACTAATGGTTTGTATTTTATGGTCTGAAAGTTTGGTAATTTTCTACAGCGTTTTTTTCTGTTATGCAATTTAGTGTGGGACACCCTTTTACCACATCTTTTCTTTGATGCTCTGAAATATCCAACAGTTTTCAATCAAACGTCTTCAGTTAGACTCAATTAAGTGATCAATAGTCAAGTCCCCCTCTCTTAAGAAACCTGACGACGCCACTGCCGCTGATGAGGATGACGATGGCATGGCGAATTGATGACCTGTCCATGTTGTGATGAAGAAGAAACACAAAAAAAAAGACGGCGAGCGCAAAAAACTGGCGACTCTAATCAAGTAATAAAGCGCTGGTAAACGACAAGCACGGAACTAACGGAACCCATATGGGGAACGGCAGGGGAGAAATCAAAGAAGTAGGAGCAGGCAATGGCGATGGTGAGGGAGGTCTTGGGGATGTGTGCGTGTCGGTTTCGACGGATGATGACAGGATTGTGAGCTTTGCGAGGTGCCATGAGCCATATCCTGATCGACCGGTTTCATAATCGTCGTGTGGTGGAATGAAACCTCCTACGGGAATGAGGGTTCACGGACGACTAGACTGTCCATTCATTCTGTGGTTGCTGTGTGCGGTCAGAGATAAAGGGGGTTCTGTAATGAAGATGAGACAATGTGTTTGGGAAATGATATTTTAAGAAGCGGATTAATGAAAATCAGCAAAATCCAAGTAACCTGTGAAGGGGTTTGTTAAAAAAGAACCCCTAATGGAAGCCCCTTTACAAACCCAGATTCCAGCGATGAAACTTCTAACGAACCCATTTCCGTTGTTTACTAACGTTGAATGGCGGGTACGATTGAATGGGACGGAGATTACTGATAGCGTAAGGAATCGATTCCTTGCGGTTGGTTTCGTTTAGCAAATGTCCGACTGTGTGGGTTTGAGGGGTTATATATTTGCAGCGCTGGCCAAGGGTGGGCGTTGAATGGATAGAGTTTCATCGTCTGAATTGTGTCTTTCAGTTCATTGTTTCCGGCCGTGCTTTGTGGGAGCGTTCTGGTTTTATTTAATCCCATGTCCAATACAATTGTACTTGATTCTACGATTTGGATGAATAGTAATTGCCGTTATTACTGTATAACAAAAGCAAAATTCCATTCGTAGTTTTTTTCGGTTCACTTAGCGCAACGTATGAGCACTTATGTCACGAAACGCAATAACCAGACACCTGTTCTAGCAACACGCAATCAAGCCATTTCGAAGCTGCAACCGAACACATGTGGTTTTGCCCAAACCATCTCAACCTCATTTCATACCAAATCAACGCTGCTAACCGTCCCTGAAATCGAACGCCCACAGTCACATCCAGCCTACTCTTCTACACTAGTACGGCGGAAGTGGCACGCGAAAAATCTCGGTGGATCCGTTCATTCGTGACAGAAACGATTTTCCAAACCATTCCCAGTGCACCTTTCGACCAACCGCGCACCAGCGCCGGCGCCGCCAACCAGGCTACCACATCATTTGGTGGTCGCCGTATGCCAAAGCATCACGTTCCTTCTGGCGGGGTTGGAGAAACCACCCTTCCAAGCAACCGAGGCGGGATTTGAATACGCTTGGCGCCTGGCAGGGTTTCGCATGGCCTGATGGCCAAACGCCCACACGACGTCACTTTCAACGGTGCACTGCTTGCTAGTGCAAGCATGCCATGAAAGTGGAGTAGTTTCGTTCATTCATAAACTCTTCTTCCCCTCCGGGTTTTTGGTTAACGTGTGGCGAGACACGGCCTGCCAGGATGAATGACAACTTCAACAGCTGCACTGAATCGGATGTACTGTCAACCGCAAAATGTTTCGAGTCCAATGACACGTTCCTCGTGATGTAACGGATCGATCAACCGCAGTCCATTACGCATCGCAACTTTACCTAATAGTAATGACGTTTCCATTTACCAGCAGTGTAGGAAACCTATTTTAAGGGATGTAAAAACCGGATCCATTAATCCGCAAATCCTCAAGCAACCCACGCAGAATGGAACGAAAAACAAAGCACTCGTTCGTTCAACTACGCTAACTCGCCCACACAGGCACCGAAACGCTAATAGTAGGCCACAGTGAAAGCAAATTGTGTAGCCAAGTATGATTTTTGCGGCTTGCCACCGTCTTTTTCCGCATACCCATTATTCGGTTATAGCATTCAGCGAAACAGCTAGAAATTGCTCGAATGCTTCGACAGAGGAAAGATGCGTAGGCGGCGCCATGCGCGCTACCCAGCAACCTGATGACAAAACAGTGAAAAGGGAGGTAAACCTCGTACCGGAAGCCACGAAGAAGTTCTACACAAACTTACAATCCAGAAGCAGCGATAAGCTGTTTTAATTTGTTTAGTGGTGCGAAAGTCCCACTCTCTCTCTCTCTCTTTCTCTGTTGGATTTTGCATGTCGAAGCAAATAGGTAATATGGTTGATTGTTTGTTCCAGTAGAAAGTGGAAACCAACGAAGCAATGGATACGTTCGGTATTTGTTTGATTTCTTCCGGATGTGGCTTCAGAAGTTTGTTTAGTGTCGTTTTAGCTTAAGATGTCTGGAACGGAACCCGGTTAGTTACTTCCAATAGACGTTTTTGATGGAACAGGGGGTGTCATACCGCATCTCGATTTGAAACTGTTTGAAGTCGTTTCGACAGAATTGCGGAATTACGTATCGCATTGGACCAAGCGTTCGAAATCCTTGCAGTAACGAGTTTTCAATAAAATATGAGACTGATTTCAATACCTTTCTGTAATTAAAGAAAAAAGCGTATTTTTTTTCTCTGCAATTCTCCTATCTGGACTCCCTAGAAATAGATAACATGTTTCTCTTCGCTCGAGTGCTGTCAGTTCAATCGAAGACGGCGTCGAAACGGCAAGCAATCCGCGAGCGTGTTGTATGGTTTTACGAAACGCATGGTCATCGTGGAAAAAGTTTACGGTAGACCACTTTCGAGACGAAAACGTGCCCGTGAGTATAGTTTACCGAATCCTGGCATCCCTGAGCGTAGAGCGGAAGAAGAAGGAAGCGTTGAAAAATCTGCCCGACAACAAGGACGGAACGAGTTTGCGTGACGCCAAGCGAAAATATCACTACTCCCATACCTTGATTCACCGAACCCTCAAGATGGAAGACATCATCTATCGGAAGAAGACTCGGTCCTCCGAGTACACGGACGAGCAGATAGCGATTGTGAAATCGCAGTGCTGGTGGATGACGAAGAACTACCGTGGGATGTCGTTCGTGCTGAACGACGAAAGTTATTTTTCTCTTTCGAAGACCCACATTCCAGGAAATGACAGCTGCTATTCCAGCGACACGTCGGCCACACCTTCCGAAGTTCAATATAAGTTTAAGCATGAATTTAAAAAAAAGTTAAGCTGTACATCGCCATATCGGACAAAGGGATTTCAAAGCCGTGGTTCAAGCCGAGCGGTCTGGCCCTCAATCAACAAGTGTACCAGGAGGAGTGTCTTGAGAAAATTCTTCTGCCGTTCTTAAAGGAGCATCATGGGGATGGGAAGTACGTCTTCTGGTCGGACAAGGCGTCTTCGCATCTAACTACATGACTGAAAAAAATCTCATTTTTATGGAACACCCGTTACTGTAAGTAACGTGTTAACCACTACTTGCACGAAAAAAAAAATTGTTCTCAAAATCGTGAATAAAGAGCAATGAATTCTGGAAATTAGTAAGACCTACAGACACTTTATATAACAGACTAGCGGAGAGAAAAACAGTAAAACTAGCAACCATGGATGTAAACTGGCATCGCGGAAGCTCCCATAAGCTTTGCATGGGCTTCTTCTTGCACTTCCCCTCTCAAAACCCTCATGCTCGTTTGGCTGCACTTTTTGACAGTCCGTTTGGCTGCAATTTTTGACACTTCGCTAGTCTGTGTATAAAGTGTCTGTAGTAAGGCCCGCATAACGCTGACTGATGATGTTATTCATAGATTTAGGAACATTAGTTCACAAATTCAAAACATTCTGGATATTTTTTTAACTATTTCACGAAACTCGGAATTCTGTTCATGAACCCATTCAATCCTCGTGAATTAATTCCCTAATATATTTGTCACGATCCAATATCCGTACTTGTCAAATAATTCACGAAATCATCAAATATCATTTATGTATTCGTGAACTGGTCCATGGTTCCCAGTACATGATTTACGTGTTTGCGTGTTGATGATATTTAGAAGATAAATTTAATTTAATTATTTATTTTTAATTTCATGCAACAAGATAATGACATTTTTGCGTGAACTATTATTTCACAAAGCTTGAAGTATTCTCTCCTGGACAGAGAACAAAAACCGCGCTTAGCACCACAAATCGTGTTCGTGATATACTTCACAGAACAAGATACAGCAAATCGCTCAAACTTTTTTGATTCAGTTCATATTGTCACGTTACTCCGATTAAACAAACCGATTGTAACCAAAAAATTACAGATCGCTATAAGGCGAAGAGAAATTACGAATACCATGATTAAACTGCTGATACCATGAACATGAGTGACATTACTCCTATCATCAAATTCAAAAGTAAGCTCTAGAATAAAATATCACGATAACGTGAACAGAAGTTACGAAAATCGTGACTAAGATACTGAAATCATGAACACAAATCACACTACACGTGACAAAAATATCAAAAATTAGGGTGGGGCCAAGATGCCTCCACCGGTAATTCCAGATTTTCGCAGTCAAAACAAACGAAACAGGAATGCAAATTCGCTCTGCTGAGGATGTGATCGTTTCCGGTCCAACTACACTTTGAAACTCCGGTATAAAAAACCACGCTAATTTGATCGGTATAAAAAACTAATGCTTGCCTGTGATAAAAAAAAAAGTGCACTAACATAGCTCAATCTCCTCACCCGTCAAAACCTCCAACTAATCCCCGTCTTTAAGTAACCACAAACCCAGTTGAGTCCACCCGTGCTTTAGAAATACCTACACAAGCATGTTCTCAGATGCCTTATAGTGATAAAAACGAATCACGTATAACCGAAATGTGAAACGTGTGTGCTAATAGGTTCATTACCCTAGGTACCTAAAAAACGCCAAAATCATTTTGAAATGGGAATTACCACCCCAACCATAGAGTTACTATACTCGATCTTTTCAAAACGCGCGCGTGATAAGCTGTGTACACAGCAAAGAAACGAGTGCCAATTTGAACATGGTTAACGGTGTTGTACCGTTTATTGTACCGTTGGCCGGACGTTATAACCATGATGTTACTCGTTTGACAATAAAACACTGCTTCAGGTCAATTACAGTGGGCCGTGATTCTGAATGTGATATTCATTGTACGGTTCAGATATGTGCGGGCGTAGGGACGATCGCGAGTATCATCGCGAAGGACTCGAGCGTTTGCATGTTGACGTGTTGTAGCTTCGCATGTATAAATTCTTTTTTATAACCGTGTGTCCTTTCGCATGTTCGCTTGTGCTCTGGAATGATCGCGCACAGACCGTGAATCTGATATTTAATTTTCCGTAAACGATTCAGGTGCTAGCAGAAAGTGAGTTTTTCCATATCACGGTCGTGTCACAATGGAACCTGTTGTCTAGTGAATATGAGCGTCATTTCTGTATTGGTTCAACTGAATGCATTGATCTAGGCTGCTAGGGTCAAGAGTAAGGACTTGCGAACGTAACCGATTAATGATCGAAATTTATCTCGACTCATGCAGGAAGGTAAAGCTTCCATAGCATTGGTTCAAGAACCGTAAAGGAAACTTCTATTTTGGAAAGTTACTTAACACAGCCTTCATTGCTTACAACAAGACAGGCATGAGTAACCCACGTGAAATGCCTCGTGCTTGCATTCTTGCAAATAAGGCTATTGACGCGTGTCTCATATCGGAGCTCACAACTCGCGATATCTGTGTTGTCACAGTTACATTGACTGTCGGAAACGTAGACAAAAAATATATATATTGTTCAGCATACCTACCGCATAACGAATCATCTCCTTCTGATGATTTCAAAAGCGTTGTATCATATTGTAGCAGAAATGGGCTTCCGCTCATTATCGGCAGTGATGCGAATGCTCATCACATCATTTGGGACAGCTCAGACATCAATCTGAGAGGCTCTGAACTGATGGAGTACATAAGTAGTACAAATCTCCATATTCTGAATGTGGGAAACCGACCAACTTTTGCGAGGTCTGGAAGGGAGGAGGTGTTAGACATAACACTTTGCTCTGATAGAATTTTGCATGAACTGGGAAATTGGCAGGTTCCAAATGAAACTGAACCGTGGTGACATATCGTAATCCTAAGTCTACAAACTGGGACATCTTTTTGGAAAACTTAGCGACTAAATTTCATGGATATTTTCCAACAATTAGTCAACTAGACGACTTAGATGACGTCGTGGATACGACAAACTCATTCATATTAGCATCCTACGAAGAAGCTTGTCCACTTCGTACTGTAAAATCGACTAGGGGAACCCCTTGGTGGAGGGCTAAGCTTGAAAGAATGAAGAAAGTTATGAGAAGAGCCTGGAACCGGCGTCAGCGTGATGACTCCAGGGCTTTCAGGTCAGCTCGTAGTGCATATAAGAAATGTCTTAGATCTGCAGAACGGGCTGGCTGGCAAAGCCTATGCACTAATGTCTCTAGTCTGAACGAGGCTAGCAGATTAAATAAAATTCTCTCCAAATCGAATGATTTTCAGATAAACTCCTTGAAAACCAGAGATGTTGTTTATGTGACGGACGAAAAAGATGTTCTTAATTGTCTCTTCGACACACACTTTCCAGGTTGTATCGATCCGGAGTTGAACAATGTTCACAGATCTCATTCTGGTGATTCGGACTCGTGGGCGTTAGCACGCACATTGGTTTCCACTGAATCGGTCAAGTGGGCAGTTGACAGCTTTGCTCCATACAAATCACCCGGAAAAGATGGAATACGTCCCGTGCTACTGCAAAAGGGATTTGATATTCTTAAACATGTCTTGAAAAAGATTTTGCTTTCCAGTCTTGCTACCGGGTATATCCCGAAAGCATGGCGAGAAATAACTGTTAGATTTATTCCCAAAGGGGGGCGCTCAAGCTATGAAGAAGCCAAGAGTTTTAGGCCCATCAGCTTAAGTTCTTTTCTTCTGAAAGCTTTGGAACGAATAATCGATCATCACATCAGGAACGTTAGTTTAGTTGAATATCCACTGCACAAAATGCAACATGCATATCAGTGTGGGAAATCCACGATAACTCTGCTTCACGATGTTGTTTACAACATTCAGAAAGCCTTCTCGCTCAAGCAATCTAGCTTGGGTGTATTCCTAGATATTGAGGGTGCTTTTGACAATGTGTCCTTCCAGTCTATTCTGGAAGCGACGCGCGGTCATGGGATACCTGCATG
Source organism: Topomyia yanbarensis (assembly GCF_030247195.1). Taxonomy (NCBI): domain Eukaryota; kingdom Metazoa; phylum Arthropoda; class Insecta; order Diptera; family Culicidae; genus Topomyia; species Topomyia yanbarensis. Next base: position 7,451,409 of record NC_080670.1, on the reverse strand, counting down.
TATCTCAGGTTGGATAAACGCAATGCTTAGTAACCGCATACTTTGCTCGTCACTGCGACAGGCTGAGATACGGAAGTTGAGTATTTGCGGTTGTCCTCAGGGCGGCGTTCTGTCACCTTTGTTATGGAACTTAGTAGCTGACGGCTTGTTGAAGAAACTCAATGAGCTTGGATTTCCAACCTACGGGTTTGCTGACGATTACCAAATACTAATTACTGGATTTTGCATCGGAACAATCTTTGACTTAATGCAACAGGCATTAAGAGCTGTCGAACAGTGGTGTCGACAAGTTAAACTATCAGTTAACCCAAGCAAAACTTCAATGGTTCTTTTCACGAAGAAGCGAATAACAACCGGGGTTCGTCCCTTGCAGTTCTTTGATTCTGAGCTACTGTGTGCAGATCAAGTCAAATACGTTGGAGTCATATTGGATTCCAAACTGAATTGGTCTGCTCACATTGAGTTCAGAGTCAAGAAAGCGTGCATGGCCTTCGGGCAGTGCAGATGAACTTTTGGAAAGACCTGGGGTCTCAAACCTAAATACATCTATTGGATTTACACGACAATTGTACGTCCAATACTGTCATACGGATGCCTTGTGTGGTGGCAGAGGGGAGAGGTGGTGACAGTCCAGTCAAAGCTAAACCATCTGCAAAGAATGGCGCTCATGGCGTTGACTGGTGCTTTCACCACGACTCCGACTGCTGCTCTTGAGGCACTTCTAAATATCAAACCATTACACATACACTTAAAACAAGAAGCACTATCATGTGCATACAGACTGCAGGTTACTGGGCTTTGGAACAGTAATCATGTTGATCTTGCTACCAGTCATACACGATTGTGGTCACAAATGGTTACATGGGGTGAAGATATTCTTGCTCCCAGCGATATTACACTCACTTGTAGTTTTCCTTACAAGACATTCCATGTGAAGATTCCCTCTCGAGAGGAGTGGTTGTCTGGCTTTATGGAAAGACAACAACAAACGCAAGTGGTTTGTTACACTGACGGTTCTCTGATGGAGGGACGTGCCGGTGCTGGTGTCTACTGTCGTGAAATGAGATTGGAACAATCTCACTCACTAGGTAGATACTGTACTGTATTCCAAGCAGAAATCTTTGCGATTATGTGCGGGGTGCAATCGGCCCTTCAACTGAGTTTGTCCGGCAGAGTTATAAACTTCTGCTCCGATAGTCAGGCTGCAATCAAGGCCCTTAGCTCAGACAAATCCCGGTCCAAGCTAGTGATCGCGTGCCGAACCCAAATCGAAGAACTAAGCATTGTCAACACTATCTACCTTGTCTGGGTGCCCGGACATTGCGGTATTACTGTAAATGAATGGGCTGACGAATTGGCCAGGGCAGGTTCAGCGATTGACTTCGTTGGTCCTGAGCCCGCGCTGCCAATTTCGACAAGTTGGATAAGGGAAAAAATACGGTCCTGGGCTTCGTCCGAGCACCGAAATTATTGGAGAAATCTACAAACGTGTCGCCAAACAAAGGCGTTTCTAAAACAACCATGCCCAGTGGTTTCGAAAAATCTCTTACATTTTTCGAAGCTCCACTGCGGCATGCTGACCAGGGCTTTAACCGACCACTGCAAACTCAATTATCACATGGCAACTATTCAGCGCGCTGAGTCTTTTTCATGTGATCTTTGTGAATCCGACTACGGAACCTCATATCATCTGATATGCAACTGTCCAGCGGTAGCGCAATTGCGATTTCGAGTCTTCAGCCGTCCTTATATAGACGAAACCATGTTTGGTCGACTGAAACTCAGAGACATACTAAAGTTTCTTATCCAATGTGGTAAAGAGCTTTAGGCTTATTCGCAGGCAAGTTGAACTACTTGTGAGTTTAACTTACCTGTTGTTTATTTTTGTTTTGTGCTGTTATTTTTCCCACCCTTCCAATTCTACTTCCCCACACCTCCTTGTCCTTTCCTTCCGCTCAGGAAATGATGAAAACACACGGCAAGGCACAAATCCCCGACTATATCCGGGGAACGTGCCATTTGAGCCAATATATTCTGATTCCTGACCCAATCATATCTGAAGTGCAGCGCCTATTGAAAGATAAAATGTTCAACTGCACCATACACGAAATGTTGTACTGATAGAATTCAACGGAGTAACCGCCAGAAAAACTTTTGTTTTACGTACTAATATAAATTGTACATGATCCAGTGGCGAGAATGCGTTTGAAATACCCCATTTCTTCCTTCGTGAACGAAAACAATCAGTAACATGTGCTTCGGCGAAGCATTCTGCACTTAATACAGGGCGGCACAATGGAAAATTGAGAATGATACAGTCACTAAAGGGTGCTACGGTTAAAAGTTGGCCAAATAACCGTTTATTAACGAAATAAAAGCACAAACCATGGATCTGAGGAAAATCGAAAGCCGAATCGAAGTAGCGCAACTTCAACCTCTCTATCGGAGATGTCGCAAACAAGCTAGGAGTGTCGAAATGCACTAAACTATGAACATTTCAAGCATATGGAATTGTCGAAGTGCGCTAAGAAATATCGGGTTTGGCAGGCTGTCTGTTCCTGTGGCCTAAAAGGCGACTAGTTCATTGCAAACCGGGACCGTCAACCACGAAGTTATAGTGTACGAATGTCTGGAAAAACTCGGTTAGTTACCATAAGCACCACGATTACTCCGTGCAATTCTGGCCAGATTTATAGTCATTGCCGAAAAAGGTCATGGAGTTTTCCTATCGGTAAAAATTGCAACGGTTACTCAAATTAAAATATTTTTAGGAACGAGCTATCTGATATAATAGGGAACAACTGAAAAAAATCAGCATAATCGGTAAATTGGCGTAAAGGAACTTTTCAAACAAAAAAAAATACAATTACGAACGGTCAGTGCTGCGAGGCAGCGATCGGGCTACTGGAAGTTTTGCTATTTTTTAAGTTGGATTTTTGTGTTTCGTCAGTAACTAGCACCCAAGGCCAAGCTAGATCAGGTATCCAAACCGGTACCCAAATTAGCACTGAGATCATTACAATATCGCTTTCCAAGAGCGACATGTTTCCACAATTTACTGGAAGCGCTTATGCTGGTCAAGAGAAAATTTGTCCAAAATGTTTTCAGACAAGACTCTAGAAAAATAATTGTTATAATATATAATATTTTTTCATCACTGTTTTAATTTTTGCTAAGCTAAGTTTAGGTGAGTGATATCTTCAAGAGAATGTATGAACGGGACAAGTCCTTTTTGATGTTGTTTTCAATGATTAATCCACCTAAAGGTGTTTTTTTCTAATTGACCGAAAATCTAAAAGGATAATGTACTAGAAGGGTGAAAAATAAGCCACTTTGATGTAGATCTATAATTTTTCCAGTTAAATAAACATGTCATAAAAACATATAGTCCTTTTTGGAAGATATTCTAGAACAATCTTGAAAAAAAAAACAATTCTGAGCTACGACAAATGATCCTTATCCTTAATAGATAATGTATCCCAAAAAACTGTCCACCTTGAAGAAATCCAACAAAATTGCGGTACGAACCAACTCAGTAAAATCGGCAGCACTGTCCACCGGCTTAGTTTACTGTTTCCCATCCTACAGATCAAATTCTGACATGGCTTTATAGGATGTTATCGTTTCGTTCGCTCGGTTTTGGCTAGTCGACCCTAGACACTTTCTTTCGACTCTCTCTCTCTCTCTCTGATCTGGCTCTAGTGGTTAGGCAAACAGGTGAAAATCCCGATGAAATGTTACCATCCCGACAGGTGTTCCAACGTTGACCGACGGGGCAAAAGCATACTAGTGCTTGTTCGGTTTTTTGTTTGCTGCTTGTTTTTTGCTCCCCCTTGGCTTACCATGTGATTATGTGTATGCTTTTGCCCCGATAGGTGTGTGTGGGTATTTGCTTTCCAGGGGGTTGCGAGAAAAAGTTTTCCAATATGGGCTTTTTCCGACTGATGCGAGTTTAGATTAAATATTGACCGTTCAGATTGTGGCCAGGAACCGTTGGAGTTGTTCGAATGTTTATAATCCTAATTAAACTGAGTCGGTTGGGATTTTATTTATTTTTGTGAAAAAGGTTTCAGTAAACTGTTAAACTTATCGCCTGTCTGGATTGGCTGTGATGTTTTCAATTACGAGCGTGGTGGTGAGTAGCGTAAACAGAAATTGGGCTACTTTGATTGAAAATTTTTGAATGGTGCGGTAGTAGTTTGAATTAAAAGTATCCAATGAAGTTCCGAAATGTATTTGAAAATACGAAATTTTCGTAAATCTAACCCATAAATGAGGTTTGATCAAATGATTTTACTAAAGAAACTTATGTTCCTTATCTTTATAATTATTTTGAGCTTATAAAATTTTGCAATCCCTGAAACCACCCACGTGAATGCAAAGGACGAACTGATTTCCAATCCAAACAGAAGGTCAGAACCCCAATTCTGAGGCAGGTTCTCAGAACTGCTTGCACACGCGGAATTGTTGTTGCACTATTGGCTTTGTTCCGAATTGATTCAAACAATGTTATTACACGAGGCCAGTCCTTTAGTCCACGGCATCCTCCGTACGAGTGGGACGCCCGGTCTGGTGGGCGTTACTGGTCAGTCAGTGCAAAGGTTCCAATTATATCGAGTTTCCGCGAAAGCGTGGGAGATGCGATGGAAAGGGCCGCATTTAAATTTACCCTTCCACGGCCCTTCGAGGCTTTCACCCACGCATAAACTTTGTATTTAATCCGTGAATACTTTCAAATGTCGATTCTATGGCGTCCTTATCCTTAACCCACGCGCAGCATTTAACCTTGTCAGAAAATTGATTGGTTCTATTTTCCAATGGAACATCGGAACGGGATGCGGAAGGGCTTCTTGTTCTATGTGGCGAGAGGGGATGCAGCAGGCTGTAACACTTCGGGAATTATAATAATTCAATATTAATTTTTCAAAATGGCTAATGAGATTTTTGTAAACAAACTTATTTTGCTCATTATTCCGCTGCCGAGTTGAATTTCATGAAAGATACACACCCTTGGTAGAATCAATTTTGAATGCATTCTGAGAAATCAGCAAAACAAAAGTTTGTTTACAAATCTGATTAGCCCTATTCAGTTCAGTTTTGAGAATCTATAATTACCTTTTCCGTACATTTTCATATGAAACCGTTTGAAAGCGCTTGGCCATCAAAGGGTTTATATATTGGTTTGAAATAATGACCAGCCTTATCTAATAGCAGAAATAAATTCCCAACATCAATAAAACAAACAATATTTCTCAACGATCTTAACCAATTTTGGTCTCTTATTTGTAAAGCAATCGTAGTAGGCGTACTCCTGAAAAGTGAAAAATGAGCTCGCTACTCAGCGTGCAACGGCGGTTTGTTTACGTCGAGTGTGGAGGGCGGCCTTCGTGAAATCGGTAGAAAGTGACGGACCACGATTTAGAACTGACGTCTGTACATTGTCTTTTGTTCGGGATAGTTCGCTGCCACGACTAACCAGTGAGGTGAAATGCGCGCGTGCGACAGTAAAAAGAAGTGGGCCAATCAAGTGCAAAATGAGTCTCCGCTTCCCTGGTTAATCATCAAAGATCCTTAGCATCCGCTCGCTCGCAGTAGAGGATAAGCCGAACCAGCCTTCCTCTCCTCTACAGCTAACAGCCAAGGTGAGAGAAGCAGGTAGAACTACCGCTCCACCTGGGACGAACGCGGTGGTGCCTCCGAGATTCCTTGCGGGGAGCAAGCGAATCCGACGATAATTCGTCACCGAGGTAGGTTCCAATAAAAGGGCCCAGCTCACCTCTATAGCTGAACGACAAAAACTGCTACCGTAGCAGCCAACGAAGATACGTTCTAGGGAATACAGAATACCGTTGACCCTCTGCAACACACAATGGAGATACGGGAAACACCTCAAAACTGTCTGCAAAAACTAACAGAACAAACATCCCTGGGTCCTCTGCCACACCTCCAATGATAGAGAAGTCTTTCAAGGACAGAAGAACCCAATCGAACCGTACAAAAACAGCGTAACATCCCTGACCCTCCGTCCGACCCCTCAGGATCCACGAAAGCTTTCCGCATCCCGTTGAGTAGAATATCAGAATATCGTCGTCTTTGCAGAATCATGGAGTATTTGGTAACCCGTCATTAGACGGACTTCGTCTGAGGAGGAATACAAAGCGCTGATTGGAATTTTCATCGTACACCAGCTGACCAACCAAAAAGGGCCTTCGACGTATCGATATTGCCGCCTCCGTAAACATGGCCGAACGACCCCTTCTTCCAACACAGCAACCTGACGTCGCCGCAATCGCTTCTGACACTACGCCTAATCGTTTGGAACTACTCCGCCGGAAGGGGGCGAGATCGACGAAGCCGCTCACGAAGACTGTTAGAATACCGTAGAACAAATATCAACAGCGTAGCGGAGAACTTCTTGGGTTATATGGAACGAAGCCGACAGAACGATGTGTTCGACGAGGAATGTCAGCTGGTATTAGAAGAGAAGAATGTGCTTTTGCTGCGTCAAGCTAGCCGTCAGACTGTGGAACGATACAGACTGAAGCAGAGGCAACAAAACCCAATTCTTCCGGGAGAGAATTAGAGGAGGGTTTGAACAGCTGCAGCTAGCGCTTCTTGCGGAGGCCACATGCCACGATCAGGAATACGTTGGGATATAGATGGGAGTATTCGGACGGAAAATCGTGAGGTGACCGAAAGGTGACGGAAATATTTCAATAGACATCTGAATGGAGTGCTGGACCAAGGAAACTGAAATTGGTGATCGATGCCGAGAAACATTTAGAGGTAATCTCGATCTCTATCAACGGCGAGTGTCGGACTAACATTCTTTTCCTTCCCCGGTAGAACAGCATTGGTCGTGACCGGCGTCGTTATTGGTCAAATTCGAATCGAAAAAGTGAAAAAATACGGCATCACTGAGTGAAAAATTGGCGAATCTGAAAAAAATGGCATTTATCCCCGTCGACCTCATTATTGCGATTGAGTAAGCAGACCGCAAACCTCCTTCGAATATACCACTCGGAAGACCCACCGCCGAGTGAGTTTTATAGCAAAACTACAACACTCAGTCATACGTTACCAGCTTTCCTTAATTCCGGTGGTGAAATTGACCAGCAGACACTGGTCCTACATGCGGTCAAATACACCACACTAATGACCAGTACCTAGCCCTTCACCATCCATCTATCCCTAAAAACGCTATCGGGGCCGAGCCCACTAATTACGTAAAGGCGTCCATAGAAGCCAAGGGCACGCAATACGTACTGCGACCCAGTAGTTAACAAACGAACTCTAGGTCGAAGGCACTCGTCTCTCAACAAAACCGCCGACATCACCCACGTCCTGGACCCCAAAAACATGGACACTGACACCATATTGACTGGACGCTAAGACCAAGGAATGGCCGAAGCTTTCAAGATCACCAAGATTGTAAGTGGCATCTCGACGAACACCTCGCTGCTAGTTTTGTCGTTCAACGGTTCCTATCTAACCCAACCCAATGCAGTGCTTCCGTTGCGGCCGGTTTGAGCACGGCAGTAAGAAATGCAACCAGAAGGAGGTTTGCCCGAACTGCACCAAGGAGCACGAAGTCTCCAAAGAAAACTCTTGTTAACGGACGAGCCTCTGCGTCAACTGCAACGGTGGTCACTCAACCAGGGACCGCAACTGTTGGGGGATCGACAAACAGGGGTACCCGCTTCCCGAATTCGCAAAAAAAACATCTTCAATGCTACAACCGCCCCCCACAAAGATTCTGGGGACTCGAACGGCAAAGGACTTTCGACCCATCAGCCTTCTCGCTTGCATCAGAAATACCTTCGAACGTATGGTCAACAGACAACCGCGACCCTTGAGTAACGCCAGCTGCTGGACGGCCGTCAACACGCTTTCCGGAAAGGCAAGATCAGCCGGAGGGCTTGCTACGACAGCTTGACCGCTGGGGAATCATAGGAAACCTCGGCATCTACATACAGCGCTTCCACAGACACCGCCAATTTCGGATCGGTGCCGGTGGCAGCGAGTCCGTAACGTTCACCTCTTCCTCATTAGTATGGAATCGATATTCTCCACCCTCCCCAGCTCGTCGAGCGCCGCTACCCGAATCACGCCCATGTGATGTACAAGGAAGCTCCAAAAGAGACAACGAGGTCGGTATCGGAGTAAGCAGTGCCGGAGATGGCCTCTCTCTTCGTCTATCCGCCCAATGCTATGTCTTCTCTGTCAAAGCTGGAAGTTGGCCAGTCTCGGCACCCTTTCATACATGCCATCGTTCTGCAAGACGACCCCCTCACGACTCTCGGTCGGATCCCCGGACACTGCAACACACAGAATAACGTCGACGCCGGTCGCTGCGTCGTTCAGGACTACGCACGGCAATCATCCCTAGGCTACCTGAACAAAATCAAGTGACTCCCGGGAAAGTGGGTGGACCACGATGACTGTTAAGAGCAGAAGGTGCGCTCCCGACTGCGGATATACCAAATTCTCCCACAATTTCCAGCGTCCACCCTCTAGTCTGTCCCACATGCAGGATCCGACGAACGGTCAAACACGTACTCTCCAACTGCCGAGAGTACGGGGATCTCCGGAGGAGGCACAACCTCACGCACCTGTCAAACATGCCAAATTATACTAAACTTCTTCAAAGACGCAGTCCTTTTCAGCGACAGCGATCTACTCAACAGGATCCATCACCCCTGGTAGGCCACACAGCTGCGGTGTCGGAGTGGTTACCCAGGGCCCAACAAGACTAGCACGAACCCCCGAGACAACAAACGAACGCAGTCCTTCCCCTGAGCGGTGGGGATATCTTTCGCAGCCCACCGGACCATTCAACTACCCCCGGGTCCTCTTTTACATCTCCACGTTGTTAGAGAGGTTGCTCTTGACCCTACAAAGTATACCCTAACCCCGAAGGCAACTCGATGGACACCAACGTAAACCCTCCGCTGATCCATCACCCCTGAGCCAGCCACACCGCCGTGGTCTCGGAGAGGTTGCCTATGGCCCACACGAACCCAGGAGACAACAAACGAACGCGGTCCCTCCCTTGAGCTGTGGGGAAGTCTTTCGCGGCCCACCGGACAATCCAACAACCCCCGGGCCCTCGGCCACACCGCCACGGTGTTGGAGAGGTTTCCCTTGACACTACAAACTATATCCCAACCCCGGAGGCTACTCGTTGGACACCAACGTAGGCCCTCCGCTACACTTCGAGGATACTACATTTGTTCAGAAACGCAGACCTTTTCAGCGGCAACTTAATGGACCTATTCAGGCCTTGGGTCTTCTGCCACACCACCGCAGTGTCGGAGAGGTTGCCCATGGCCCAAAAAGACCCACACAAACCCCCTAGGTAACGTATCAACGAGGACGCTCCCCGGTACTGTGGGGAAATCTCCCGCGGGCCACCGAGCCATCCAACAACCCCCGGGCCATCGGCCCCACCGCCACGGCGTTGGAGGGGTTGCCCATGGTCCTACAAAGTATACTCTACCCCCGGAAGCAACACGATGGAAACAAACGCAAACCTTCCACCGCACTCCTCAAAAGCTGCGGGGAGGTTTTCCGCGACCCATCAGAGTAAATTATACCCAGTTAATCGTTTCCGCCGCTAGATGGCACTGTCTTAATAATAACTTCTCAACTAGGTCTAATATTAGGGCATAAAAACCAAAAGGTCAAAATCCACTTTGACGGAAAATGTCAACGAATCAGCTTTCGCGAGTAACGGTTCATCCGAAATTCCCCCTTTGAAGAAAATTTTGGCAGTTAGCAGTCACTTGGAAGTTGGTGACGTCAATAGAAAATTCTCGGTTCCTATTATTGCGTCTGACACTGTAAATGTACGCAGGATATCCTGATGGAAAGGGAGGGGGGGGGGAAGCCGAATAGCAATGAAATGAGATTTTCTTGTATACACTTTCACAAATCTGTAAAGCGTGATGATCGTTTTCCTCCTCGTCGCTGTGACAAGAGAGGTATTTCGACATAATTTTATGCCATCCAGCGTATCTCTCGCTTTCACTTACCTTGTTGACGTGTTGTTTCTTTTCCATGGATCCGGCGTTCACGGTGTCGTCGGCATCTGTAGAAGGGGAACAGTGACAGGTGGGTAAAGGAAGAAAGGAAGAAAAAAATATTAGTATTTCGCAACCATGCAAGCCGACTCGCGCTGAGTGCTGGGAAGGTGTGAGGAAGTACCGAGTTCACTTCCGGTGACAAAGGTTATACATTTTAGGATGGAATGTCAAGCTAGAGCGCACGTTCGGTAGCGTGAATACTTTGAATAAGGCATCTATAATGAAATTGGATGAATCATTTAAAAATATACTGCTCCAAAACATTTGTCATAGTTTAAACAATCTTGTTTTAATTCTAATAAAACAATTTTTGTAACTATACAATAATGTATTACCAAACAAACATTTCATTGAATTCAACAAAAAATTGTCATTGTTGAATAATTTTTCCTTGAATTCAATCCATAATTTGATTGGAAACTAACAATTCTTTTTTCTGCGTGTATAAGACTTTCGTTTCAGCTTGATAGCAATGACACTTATCATTTGTCCGCCAAAAATGTCTTAGCCTACTAGATTTCACGACTAAAGCAACCCGCTAGAGATTTGCTGTCACCAGTACAGTTTCACACCGAAGTGAAGTGCTAAACCGCTGCACCGGCTCGGTTGGTTGAGAAGATTCCGGTTGTCTTTCCGCAACTAACGGGTGTGAAAAAGGATACCGTTCTATCCAATCCACAGGACGGAATGTGAATAGATCTTGCGGTTTTCGTTGACGTGAGTGGTTGACGGTAACGGTGATGGTGGCGGCGACGGCGTTATACCGGCTACCAGCAAGGAAAATAGTATGTTCTGATGATAGAATACTTCTCACATTCCATCTTGCAGAATAAACAGACGCAGTTTGTCATCTTTTCACATAATGAAGGAAGAAGAGTAGAGTAAGTTAGAATTGCCCGGAAAACTAGCACGAGCTGGTTCATTTCTTGAGTGGGTTTCCGGGATTGGAGCTACTGTGAGGCTGACAGACAAGACAGCGACAAATTGCCTCCCGGGAGCGATATGTCGAACAGTGCGTGGGTGGGGTTGAAGGGAGAAGATCGGAAGAAATGAGAGGTATATCACTAACCAAGAGGAAAGTGTTATCTTCATGAACGCTCGTCCCTGCTGTTTTGTGCCGCTTGATGAGGATGAGGATGATGATGATTATGAGAAGTCCGTAAACAGTTTTCTCTACTTAAGCGTAATGATTTGGGTTGAAGAACTTAATTTAATTACAGCTGGGACAATCGTTCTGAGGGTCGTGTTCACTTCAATTAAGGACCAGTTGTTACAGATTGGAAGAGATCCAGTACGCTTGATTGACAGTTTGTTGGAAAGTTGTGAAATTAACTGACTAACGACGAATGTTAAATAGGCAAGGGATGAGTCGCTTAGAACAATGTACCATACATACTATATCAGCTACGATAACACGATAACAGTATGCGATTCACAGTAATAAACAACCATTTCCCTCGTTACTACAATGTATGGAACATTGAGTCAACAAAGTTCGGTGAAATAATCATAGCAACAAAGGCAAATAATTTTTCTTCATCTTCGTCCTGGCAGAAATGCCCCACGCTTGTCAAATGCAAGATGATAAAGGAAAGGTGAGAGCATTGTTGCATAGTTAAATTGATAGAGCGAAATCGCCTATGTCACGTACTTAAATTTTTCCGTTTGTCACATGAGCAGATCGCTTGCCAAATCATGTATTTATTAACAAACTTTGAAAGTTTCTGCTTCCGTACTTCCTCCGGAATATCAAACTCGTGCTGGGTGGTGAACAACAGTAGCCCCGAAAGCAGCCGGAAGTCCGCCTTGACGTAAGTCTCATCATCCATGATGAGACAATGAGGCTTCGTCAGTTTCTGGGTGTTTTCTACTGTATTTTTTTTCGTGGCGCTATTTGATCTGAGGTATCATTTAAGCGACTCTTTTGTTTTTTTTGCTAGGGGCAACTTTGCCACTGCGACCACTATTCAGCGATTCACCCATTGATTAACTATTATGTATAACTGTCTTCTTCAAACAATTAAAGAAGGTTAGGTCTAAAAGTAGTTTGTGTAATTCAACTCCAATTTCGTTCTAAAGACAATTCCCGGCGAAGCGCAGAATCCCAAGTAGCATTTCTAGTGTTATAACACGCTATAGTTTTAAGAAGGGCTTCAAGAGTGCCATAAAACCTCAATTGTTACTAGATATGACATTTAATCTGTCTCTATAAAACGAAAAAAACAAAGATCAATCGTCTGACTTATCATGGTACAATTGGAAATCTCCCATCAAACTATACACGACTGAACCTTTAAATCGACTCGCAGCTTCGAAGCAATCCACAGGGAAGCAACGTAACGCCGTTGTACTGTGCTCTGTACTTTAATAACACCGCTTACTGATGAAAATAAAAAGAATTGATCCAAGTTCGTAAGTTTTTCTCTGGTTGCACGGAAAAGATACTGAAAAGTTGAAGAACAACGAATCGTGGGTAAAGTCGGCGATGGAAGATATTTATGATGGAAAAGTTGAGTCTGCTACTGCTCTTGCTCCATCGCTGAACGCGGTACGACATCGGGGATGTGGGGGAGGTTAAAAATGGTAGATCGTGTGGGTAAGCGAACACAACGCATGACGTGCTACACCGATGGTGTGAAATATTGCCTTCCGTTGAGTTCTTTGGGGCGGGAGTTTTTTTTTTCTCGCTCGCTTTGTTCGATGTGAGTTGCGGAGCAGAACTTCCACACGTTGAGGAAATTGAAACATGTTCGAAAGGCTATCAAAATTTAATCAGACGGAAATTCATTTATTATAATAAGCGGAAAATGAATGCGCTTTTGAGAAGAGAATTTAATGGAGAAAACAATCCATCAGGATCTGAGCGCTCATGGCTTCTCAAAACAAACCGAGGCGTTCATGATTCGAAACGAGGCCTTCGGAAACTAATAGTTCCGTGGATAAGGAAACGCAGCAGGCTCTGCTTTTTAATATGAATTTAAAACCATTGGCAATTTTTAGCTGTAAACATTCCTAATTGCGCCTATATCAAAACATTTATCAGCACTTTTCAAGCCTAAAGCGTTTTTCGCCGCATCTCTTCATAAACTAATGCTACTTTCGGCTTCAGATTCGAGTCGCTCTACGTTCGCTCTAATCTTTACAAAATCCATAAAAATGACAGTTTTGAGCGAACCGAGAGCGACTTTGATTTACAAAACGAATTCGGCATAATAGTTCCTTGTGTAAGGAAGCGCAGCAGGCTCTGCTTTTGAATATAAATTCAATACCATTAGGGATTTTCAGCTGTAAAACATTCCAAATTTATATCAAAACAAAGAGAAATCCAAAAACTCTGAAATGGCAACAGATCACATTAGTCAAACAGATAACCTCATTCGTTTCGATTCATCCGACCACATGTGTTCGACATCAGAACGAATTCTATTAGAAATTTAAATTTCGTATATCCTTGCTGACAGCTTGCTGTTTTGTCGAAGAAAAAAAAGCTTTTCCACACTCAGTCCAAACATATTAGCGGAAAAAAGTGTCAATTCGTTGTTCTACCATCAACGGAAAAGGATGAAAAAGGTTCGTGATACACCTCCCCCCTCCCCCTCAACCCATTTGCCCCCTGGTCCATGGTTGACAATGGTTTTTTGCTGCGCTCCTTCCACTTCCTACCCCGACTTTTCCGACCACCCGGCTGGCCACAGCAGTTAACCCGTCCGCTTCGGTGTAATCTGAATCCTACTACCTACCAACCTGTTTGCTTGCGGTGGCGACATGGTTTTTAATGGGATCACAACACAACGCCGGGCGAGCAACGTGAGTACAGTGGCGCTTTTGTTGACCCCCGGGAGAAAGCTTTTCACGTTAACTTTAAGGCTCAAGTTACCTCAAGGCTTGGTAGTATGCGTAAGAAAAATTGTGTTCAGCTTTGCCACCAGATTATCCATTTAAACCTTTTCAAAACTCTAAAAGAAGAATATCAGTTGATTTATTAGATCATCACGATTCAATTCATGCAAAATACCTGCTGGAAAAACCATCGGCTTAGCTGGATGGTGCTTTTGAAAAAGTGGCTGTGATTTTTTATCACACTACCACACCGAGCTGGGGTACGCAACACAACTGCGCAATGAAAAAACCACAGCCACTTTTTCAAAAGCACCATTTAGCTAAGCCGATGGTTTTTCCAGCAGGTATTTTGCATGAATTGAATCGTGATGATCTAATAAATCGACTGATATTCTTCTTTTAGAGTTTTAAAAAGGTTTAAATGGATAATCCGGTGGCAAAGCTGAACACACATTTTTCTACGCACACTACCAAGCGTTCAATTCTAACACATGCTTAAAAAAGGTAACTTGAACCTTAACGAGAAAAGTTTTTCGCCCGTTTCGTTGGACCTCGTGTTAGTCGTTGTTTTTTTTCGTGGGTGTTTCTTTGGTTGGGCGCGTGACACTGGAGCAGAAATGATTCGGTTAATTTTAGAGTGTCTTTTATTTGATTCAGCTGAATTTCTGCGCAAATCTCATAGCAATCGGTTTCCCGGGAGAATTCAAGTAGACTGGGCGAATTTTGAAATGGATGGTCCTAGCAAACGTTGAAATTGTAAATAGAGGTGAACAGAGACAGAACGCATTCGGCAATTTGATGACGTAATCGTTACTGAAAATACACGAGTAACAGCTTTATTTATTGTTAGACCCACGATCACAGAGATGCTAAGATGTATCTGTGAAGGATTTTACTAACCAGCAGGGCTGCCAGATAATTTTGCTGACAGTCGTCAAAATAAAAGAATCTGTATTTTTTTTTAATTCGTACCCTAACTCTCAAACAGTTCGGGTGTGCTTTTATCTCTGTGGGTGTGTGATTAGGATTATCAGGAAAGTAAAATTCTAGGACATGACCCCTCGTTATCTCTTGAACATGCCTGGCGAAATCCTTCCCAGGTTTTTGATAATCGAAACATTCCCGGGGAATCTGGCAGGCAAAGCCCAGAATGGCTTTCATGAAAATTAGATCACCGGGAACTTCTTCGAATTAACAAACACATACACACGGTTCTTGCTACACCGCAATGATGGTTGCAAGCAGTGTTGCCACAATTAAATCTGCACCGGGAGTTGGAAAATCTTTCCCATCTGTACTCTTATATAAAAAATCTGTGCCGAATTCTGTACCAAAACAACAAGGAACCGTTCATAAACGGGTACGACAAGATGTGACATGTTGTGATATATGGAGGAGGGAGTCTGACTAAAGGCCGAGCAGATCTGCGCGCATTGTTTATTTTTTCGTTTGCTCTATTTGATTTGCTGCAAACCGATTTCTCACATCCTAATATCTGTGACAGCTCCAGCTCATGTAAAAAATCTGTACCAATCTGTATTTTCTTACAAAAATCCATAATCTGTACCTCGTAGAGAATCTGTAACAAAAATGCTTAAAAAATCTGTACCTTTCTAGATAAATCTGTACTTGTGGCATCACTGGTTTCAAGGTGTTGCTGAAGAAATCTACAACCCTCAATTGAGCGGATGAGACGAAATATTTCGAGATTGAGAAAGCGATGAGGAGTCTTCAGTACTAAATACACGCCATTGAAGTAAAGCAAAAACATCAGCGGTCCCATGTAGCTTTCCTGGCGTAGAAGTAAATATGGGTCTCTGGCGATCTCCAATAACAACCATTGACTCTTGATCTTTGAGTTAGGATCGAAACAACTACAAAAACAATCGCCGAAAAAAGAATTATAGTGATTGTTGGTATAGGATGTTAGACGCGGAAGGGTAGTCTCTGTTCAACGTCCTTCATGCGTTGAACAGAGACTAACTATAATCATCAGCTCGAGGCAGTGAAGTTATTCTGCGATACTTTTTGATATCTCGCTCGTTTTCTTCCGATGGGCTAGAAACATGTTCGCAAATTTCCAGATGGAAAAATGCCACTGCCAAGAGATGTTTGAAAGATGTAAAGAAGCGTCGAAAGGAATCCGCCAGGTCCCAGATTCAAAGACGATTTAAGTCATGTAGATGCTCTGATCTCATCGAGATTGATAGTACCCAAAGTTTGGCCCGCAACTGGTACCGGCTCGAGTCGTTTCTACAATTTTCTGTTTTAAAATGTTATAATGAAAACATGACTAGTTACGAACTAGAAATAACAAATTCATACTTCTTACATTATTATAAACTCAATCCGATTGTCTACTTGTATTTTTTCTAACTGTCTTCCATCTTTGAAATTTTACGTCAAAAAAGGAAAAAATCAAACGAATGAGAATCGCTGTGATGAATCTGCCTGCCAATTTTTAAAAATTTTACCGCTGCCAGATTTTTTTCTAAATCTTATATGTCACCTACAATATACGTTGCAGTTATGTTTCTGATCGGCACCAGAGTGAATAAAGTGAACAGTCAATAAATAGAAAAATTTTAGACTTAGAGGAGAAAAACCAGAACAAATCAAGTATTTTCCCCGACATACAAAGACTTGTCCTCGAAAACCAGGACATGTGGTCCCCCTAAGTTTACAGAGGTGTTGCTTTCTGGTTTTTCTCACGATCACATTCCTCAGTCTTTTGTTCGCGCAGTGATGATTAAACAAGAGCCAGCTATAGAAGCTGAATGGGAGCGTCGTTAAAGAACAGCTTAAAGATAAGTGGTTTTATCGTTCTTGGAATATTTATTGTTTTCTACCGTCTGGGCTGGCGCTGACTCCGTGACATTTTGACATTTTCGATGGTTCCTTCTCCGAATGGTCAAAGGGAGGTCGACACGGAGTTCGACTTGTAAGACTTTCCCCGCGTAAAGCGCTACCCAGAACTCTCAACTGGTCCAACCCAAGACCTGACAGAACGGTTCTCGGTTGTGATCGAAATTTCAAAGGCCCACACGGACAAGGTATTGCTTGCTGTGAGCACTTTACGCGCGATTATGATGTATATAGTCCAGCCGTAAGGGTAGAAATTGAAGGTGTCGTCAACGATGAGATTGAAACGTTTGAATTCACTATTAATCGTAGGAGACGGTTCGAAAACATACTCCCATTCAAGCTCTTATCGGGTGAGCTTCGCTGGAACCGCTCTACCGAACGACATCCTCTTGTACAAGGTTTGTGTACCTGTCCGTCTGTGCCACGGGTTATACAAACAATTAGAGTATGGACCGGACCCGAGCCGAACCTGAATATTGTATTAGTAAGCCACGCCGCCGATATCAGGTAGAAAATGGTCAGCGCACCGACAATTTTGACCTGGAATCGGCGGTATGGTGCGGCGGCGCACACCTCTATTGGTAAGCATAGCCGAATCCGAATTAAAAAAACCAGACCCGACCCGTAACCAGATACGAAAAAAAATCCGAATTGTATATAGTACAATTTTTCGGCATATTTTTGATTAATTTAATTTCGGGGTAACACTTAGCACTGGGTGGAAAACACCAAATTTTGATTACACTCATTTTAGAGTATAATGCTAGGACAACATAAACTCCTCACCGCTGGCCCTTGATTGTTCACAATTTTTGAAGGTTAGATAGGTGAATTTTGAAGGTTAGATAGGTGTAACGTGCAGTTAATGTTAGAGCTTACATAGGTCATAATTCACCTGCTGCCGACAAATAGCGCAGAATACGCTACTCAGAAAGCGATGATGGAGAGGGTGGTGGAAGATGGAACTGTTTGTTTACATCTTGCAGAAAGCGAACATCGATGTTTAGGTTATGAGATTTTTTGATTTGTTTACATTTGTTGGTGTACATATGGAAATTCGAAATTCTTGGTAGACGGCCTGTCATTTAGGGTGTGCCGGACAGGTAGATATTCAAACCCATGTTTATATGAACACGAAATCATTCCTCTTTAATTAAACAGTATAATATTTTTTCAACAACAGCAAACATTTTTGCCAAAAAAGCCATAGAAAATCTAGTATTTATGATGATTAATCTCCTCAAAAAGTTCGATAAAAGTCAGTCTTCCCAATGCACTTGGTTTTCATTATGGACGTCGTGAAGTTGAATGGTCAAATAGTAACACATATGTCTCTTTTCAGTTCAAAGATGTTTCTGGACAGAATTAGAACTTAATAAAGGGAATTTGCAATAAAAATACTTCAAGAAAATCCGAGAAATTTCACCAGAAATTATATATGTTTGTATGTCGTTTCACAGTACAGAAAAATTTTTCGCAACTGAATTTTGCAAATGATTAACTTCCAGTTAATTCGATACACGTTCACCTATGGGACGAAGTTTTCGATGTGCAAATGGAAAATTTCTGATTTCTGATTCTGATATTTACGGAAAGTGGAATTCAAACACTTAAAAACATTTATATGGGTAATTCTGAAATATTCCGAGAAAAATCTGAACCGACCCGTACCTACGGGTACGAGTTCGGGTCGGATATCGGGTAAAAATTCCCGTACCCTCCCATCTCTTCCACACAGCCACCCAATCCGAAGTAAGTAGCTCCTGGTCTCGGAGGATTAAGATCAGAGGAGTTTCCAGCACTTCCCGGGACACCAAAAACCCCAAGTGTTCGTTCGAGAATGATCGCGGCACTGGAATTATCAAACTCTCAGACATTGGGGTCTGGATAATTAAAACTTTCAATATAGCTGATCTTATTAAACGGCTTTTCTACCTACAGTAAAAACATTTTTGAAGCAATTGACTGCTAAACCTAAACTAAACCAGTACCCGACAAGGACATCCAAAAACCTCCCAATCCTTGATGGGATAAAGAGTGCCCAGACTTATAAGCGGAGAAAAACGAATGAAGAATTTGAAGAATTCCAAGAAACAAAGCTACTGGCGCCGGATCGTTGACGGGTTAACGAGAGAAACATCGATGAGCACTCTTTAAGGCATATGCGAAAGCGAAACAGTACTAACGAGAGTGGTGAATATTCAGGCCGTTGGCTATTCGATTTCGTCAAAAAGCCGGATGCCCCCTCTCTCTTATCGCTAACGAAACACCTTTTTCGATGGTTAAGTTTTGATTTGATCTCTTATCATAAAACAAAAAGCCCGAGGCCAAACAGAATCAAAACAAACTTATTGAAGAATCTACTATATTTTGAAAAAAATACGCTTATTGAATTTATTCAATAAGCTCCTTGAGGGTAACATTGTTGTCCCACACGATTGAAGACAAGTGAGTGTCATCGCCATCCAAAAAACAGAAAAAACCGCTCCGACCACAACTCATATCGACCGATTATAGTGCGGTCTGTCCTGTATCCGGGAGCTGTTCCAGAAAATGATCCTATTCCGTCTCGACAATTGGGTCGAAGTAAATGGCTTCCGCAAAGGAACTATTGACTGCCCTGCGTTGTTGTCAACAGAACTTCAAATTAATGGCTTATGCCCGTCAACAGCAAATGGCATCAGTTTTCTTGGACATTAGGGGGGCATTTGATTCTGCCTATATCAAAATTCTTCCATTCGTCTTCCAATAACTTTGAAGTATAATTTAAATATAATTTTCGGCTGATTTTTTTCTTTTTTTTTTTAAAAGCACATGTAGTTCTCGCATGGCAATTCGTCCACGTTGAGATTCCGCTACATGGGTCTATCCCAGGGCTCATATCTAAGTTATCTTCTATACAATTTTTACGTAAATGATATCGATGCATGTCTGGACAAATCTTTCACGCTAAGACAAATTTTCAATCAAAAGCTCACCGCTTTCTACAAACCCAGCGATCATGCTTCGGTTTATGCTACAGAACTGGTTGCTATTCAGTATACCCTAGGAGTCATTGACACCTTACCCGCAGACCTTCATTGTTTCAGTTCCATTGACGCTATTCACTCGATGAATCATGGAACGCACTCCTCGTATTTTTTGGGGGAAAACGGGATTTGACCAGTGCTTTATGTGACAAATCTTTCCAGATTAGCTTGGTTTTGGTCCCTTTTCATTGCTTCGTTACGGGCAATGAGAAAGCGGACTTTATAGCTATTTATGAAAGTCCCGACTTATCTCATCTATCTCCTCCTAAAATCAATAAATATAGGGATTTAGCCCCTCTCCTTTTTTTCTTTTTTTAGAAGTCTCCTGTACTGGTTTTGTGGTGCTGACTCGCATCAGAGTGCTACTACCTAATCGTTTTCATTCTTATCACTGTGCCTGCATAACCCTAAATTGGAGCCGAAAATGACCTGAAGTTCTGACCCATCTTGTCCCTAATTTGAGGACTAACCAGATGGATTTGTTCCCTTAATACGCTAAATGGTTTAATCTAAATTTCCGTTTTGGGAATTTATTGCAGAATAATTTATTGAAAGAATGAACATTGTTAGTAGAAACGGCTGTAGGTGCATACTTAGAAAAAATGAAAATTACATTTGACTTAAACAACATTGCGACGTATTTTGCTGTCTAATAATAGAATTTTACATGTTTTGACATGTGAAATAAAATATTGTGTCTCTTTTGATGTAGAACTCGGTTGAATGGAGATAGAGAATTGTGAACAAACCGCTTTTTTACATGTTCTTGAATGTAAAGTCAAGTGAATTGTGACGCTCCTTTTATGTGCATCTTGCGAGATGTAAATATTTCTAAGTGTGTAGGGTCATACAAAAATGTTTTAAATCGTAATTTCAATCAAATGTAGATAAAGCTGTATTCTGCATCAGATCTGTATCTAGGCCTAAAAATCTGTACAATACAGATAAATCTGTGTATATGGCAACTCTGCTAGCATGCGGAAAATGGACATGTCTATATTTAATCATACATTCATTCTGATAGAAATGTGAAGCTCGACTCGAATCAAGGCGAAGCCTGTTCTATCTTCAGACCAAAGTGCAATCACACAGAAAACACAGTAGGCAATTAAAATCCAATTTCAATTCGAATTCCTTCGTAGCCAGCATAGGCCAACACCACACCACCCGCCGTCATCAATATTGTCAATTCCAAACCCCATGGCCTACTGTGGATTTCAATTTCCTGAACGTCCACTCCTCGTTTGTTATTTCATTACCCCAGGCGCTCGCAATGGACCCATTGTAGTAGAAAAAAATTTACTAATTAACAAACTAATTTCCTGCTTCCGAGGTCGACCTTCCGGCATGAACGCGCCAAGCCTCACTGCTCCCAGTCGCAGCGCAGTCCGTAGAAACTGTCACAAAGTCCTCCCGAGGACGTGCGAAAAATTAAAAGCAAACAACTTTTCCACCCCTGCTCGGTCAGGGCCACCATCGACGACTTGTCGAGTGGAACAAGCGGTGGGAACGAACGAACGGTATACACTCTTGGGTGCTTAAGGGGGATTTGCGGTCTCAGGTACCCAAGTCTGTCCGGTGAGGATCAAGTTTTGTCATTTGAAATTTCCTGCTCCGACGGTCGACTGTTGGTCCAATGTAGAAACGTAAAAAAACATGCTAACACACAAGAGTGGGCGATCGCCGTTGGCTTTACACACAAGCTGCCGTGGTTTGACTGAAGGAGCGACAAAATTGGCACATTCTAATACCGAATAAAGGTATGCTGTTCACCCCACTGAATTGCATTCCAGCGGATTACGGGGATGGTTTTGAGCAAGAGCAGCTGAAATAGGATCATCTTGAGTGGCATTTGTAGCTGTTTCGAATTATGGACACTATCAACTTTCCTTTTTAAATCTTTATTTGAAAATTATAAATAAGCACTGCAACTGATAATGTTGTTTTTTAAATGGCCCCTTAATACCCTTCAACTAGTTGTTAAATACGAGGGTTTGAATAATCATAGTAGGCTGGAACAAGATTAATATAGCATTTCTCCATCTTGTTAATCACATCAGCAAAAAATGTCGAAGTTGTTTTTACAGATAATCTGAGTTGAGCTTCGGTTCCATCATTGAAAAAAAAACAAGCAGCCTATCAAAAAAAACTCCAGTCCCGCTTTGATCCAAGGCAAACCATCACGCCAACCGACATCTTGAGTGAAACTTGTTTGCCTGCAACCATCAAAGGAAAACATTATTACTATATAGCTGATCCAGATCCCGGACGCCTTTTTGTGGACAAAGATGAAAGAGATCATGCAGTGACCTCTTTCGCCCGTATGTCCAAGCAAGCACGGCGCAGATGACCGGTAGCCACCATCACCTCCGCCACCGAAAAAAAAACATAGAAAATCACACATTTTATTCATATTAGAGTGCATTCCTTCGGATCCTTCCCCACAACCACACTGACACACCCTTCTACAGCCCAGTGTCCAAATATGTGCGGGTTGGTTGAAATCGTTTCACGTCTTTTGCTTTCTTGGTTGGCGAAGCGTTAACTAACCTAGCTTGCGCCTGGGATGTATGCAAAACAGGTCAGCACACACGTGCGTTCTCTTCGGCCAAGGCCCCATTCGAAAATAATTTTGTTCGTTCGGAATTCTGGTTTCCTTAGTTCAGAAATACACACACACACACACACACGCACAAACACACAAGAGAATCAGTTTTCGAGCAAGGGAAGCACAGATTTTTAACCTGTCATTCTTAGACTCTTGACGTCCCGCCGTCTTGTATTAGATTGAAACTAGTCGCATCTCTCGGCAGCCAACTGCCATGAAATGAGATTTTTTTTGATAAAATAAAAAAGGAAATAATTTATGTCCACTTATCTGTGATGACTTCTGTTAGAGCACATGTTTCAACAGTATGATGATTTCGAGAATGAATAAGCTCTATTCATACATATGATAATTTCCCCTAATATTATCCTATCCATGCTTTTGGTAAAGCTCTGACGGATATGAGACCGCTCGTCCGCGGGTAAATGAGCCGAGCTTGACATATTGAGAATGAAAGGAAGGATCACATTCCATCTGTTTTTCCCTGCTGTTTTTGTTGCTTCGCTGAATAGATTCTTCCTTCATTTTATGCTAGAAGCTAGATGCATTCTGATGCTGTTTGATCAGCTGTTTTCGTTTCGTCGAACATTCAAGATGAGGAATTCTTGGCAGCTTGTATGCCGAAGATTTTATTATTCAGTCTGGCAATAGACAATATGGAATACTGTTTGAACTATCAATCGGCTGATTCACAGCTTTGTGAACAGAGAAAATATGACGTTATTAGGGTCAGGAAAATCATCTCTTGAAGCAGCCTCGTTACGGATTGACTTATCAAGTTTCACTCTCGGATAGATTTGTTGAAAGGAAAGTTCATGATTTCACACTGCTAGTAGCTTTGTGTTTCATTCCTACCGTGAGGAGCGCAAATTTGTACAAAAGCACATAACAGATAGTTCAAGAATAGTGAAAAGAAAAAAAGCCCTAGATTACATCCCTGTGGTACCTTGAAAAGATTGCATTTTTTTTCATTATTAACTGATATAAACTTGATATGAATTACCTAATAGTTACTAATTTTACCTTCATAAGAATTCCTGGAAATACATAATAACAATTTCGGTTTGGATGACATTCTATCCAGAATACTAAACGAGTTATTAGCATAAGTAAAAGCGTAGAACAGCACCCGTGTACCGCTACTTCCCCATTGACCAGAACAAATTGAGAAGGCAAAATATTTTTTTTGAACAACAAGCTTTGCGATAACAGGGTATGGAATCTGAACTGACTTCTTTATGCTGCTCAATACGGACGCCTGTCACGTCCAAAGATAGATCTTTTGCGGAATGAAGGGGCGTTAGACGGATACATTATGCTGCCAGAGACCGAGAAATTCTTTGCTTCTCCACGTGTGTTACGAGAATGGGGATTTTGTTTATAAAAGAATCTACATTACGAACATGAATAAAATGGCTCTGGAATAAAATGGAATCGTTTGTTGCATTAATGCGACTCCATATAGCCAACTATGTGAAGTATTGCTTATATATTAAAATTAGTTTTTAACCATGTCCGTCAAAACAAGTAAATGATTGGGCAATAAAATGAAATGTCTGTATCAAGGCGATTTTCTTTGAGGTCTAACTAGTACAGAAAACTTTTTTCTAACCCGGGGCAACGAATTTTTCGTAAGAGCGAACAAATTAAAAATAGTACGGAACATGCAATATTCCTTCCTACGGAGAAACCTGGTTTAAAACCACACCTAAAGAGAAGGCCGATCCAACCGACCGTGCGCAGAATACTGAGGTAACTGACAATACTTCTATTCAGATTTATTTAAGAAGAAAAATATATTAAAGAATATGTAGAATACCCTTTAAGCGGAATATCAAAAAGGAAGCGCTGAATGGTTCCGTTTTTTTGGGATGCATTCGTTCCTGCGAAGAACGCTGAACCTGGCATGCCACATGTACAGATCGCTTGCCACACCAACAATTTTTTTTATCGAATGTTTCCTTCCTGAACAATCTATCGTCATCTGAAACTTCCTTCTCTAGCACAGTATTGCAAAATTATGGAACTGGTAGTGAACTGGTCTTAATTTTCACACAGGTATCCATTTGAATACATAGTTTTGGTTCTCTGACGAATATGTGGTACATACATTGGGACCGTTTTTTTAAGAAATCTTTTTTTAGTTTCTTTTGTGCATTTTATTTCCTGTCAGTTTCCATGTAATTCCTCCTTCTGATAATCAAATATTCAGTGGACCTAGATATTCGATTGGTGCTTATCGTTGATGGCTCTGTCTGAGATAGGCTGGTAAATTTCGCTATTTTCGCACCATTCTCGAATGATTTTTTTTAAGTTGTCCAACTAGAACTGTAGAGCTAGGGTCTCGTTAGAATCACTCACCATAATAGCAGACGAGACAGAAAATGTCACCCACTAAAACATTGCTTATGACCAATTGCAGCGGGCCGTGATTCTCACTGTGATATTGATTGTAACGGGTGTTCAATAAAAATGAGAATTTTTTCAGTCTATATAACAAAACGACAAACGAATTCAGTATTTTTTCTTAAAAACATAAGTTCATTCTTCAAAAAAACGTCAATGAATATTGGAGAAGGGGCCCTGGTCAGCCGTACGACGCAACTTAGTCGCGATGCTCTTACAAGAGCGCTGGACGGCACCGACGTCTATCGTCCGGATACAATTCCGGATCCTGGTGGTCAACTGCGTCGTATCCTTGGCCCGCCAATTGTTTTTGTACACTAGGGTACTGAGGGAGCCGAAAAAATCCTCAATGAGTGGAACCCGATCAACTTGCCCCAGTGCCGACTGGGGCAAGTTGGTCGGGTTCCTTTCTATCGGCACGTACGGTATCTTTTTCTGTTCAGGATCCTCCAGCGTCTGTCCGGCCAGAAGACGTACTTCCCATCCGCATGATGCTTCTTTAAGAACGGCAGAAGAATTTTCTCAAGACACTCCTCCTGTTACATTTGTTGATTGATAGCCAGACTGCTCGGCTGGAACCACGGCTTTGAATTCTCTTAAACTTATACGGCCGACTTGTCGCTGGAATAGTAGCTGTCATTTCCTGGAATGTGAGTCTTCGAGAGCGGAAAGTAACTTTTGTCGTCCAACACGAACGACATCCCCCGGTAGCTCTTCGTCATCCACCTGTACTCGGGGGACCGAGTCTTCTTCCGACAGATGATGTCCTCCATCTTGAGGGTTCGGTGAATCAAGGTATGGGAGCAGTAATATTTTCAGCCTGCGTCATGCAAACTCGTTCCGTCCTTGTTGTCGAGTAGCTTTTTCAACACTTCCTTCTTCTTCTTCTTCTTCGTCATTATCTACGCCGGACGGCCGCTACCGGCCTTCCGCTCCACGCTCTGGGATGCCAGGATCTGTACTCACGGGCACGTTTTCGTCTCGAAAGTGGTCTACGATAAACTTTTTTTTCTACGATGGCCATCGTGGTTTCGTAAAACCATACAACACGATCGCGGAGTGCTTGCTGTTTCGACGCCATCTTCGATTGAACTGACAGCATCCGAGCGAAAAGAAACATGCCACCCATTTTTAGGGAGTCCAGAGCAGAGCTGCAAATTTTCACAAGGTTGTTTTGAACTTGAAGGAGGAACAAATCTCAAATCATGCCCTACTATGCTCAATTCGCAGTTGTTCGTTTGCATCATGCATTCAAACAGCCAAGCTGCTCATTCATTTTCCATTCATTTTCAATTTCATTGACCCTGTGAATATCTCTCTACTGGGGTTTTGACTAGGTTTTTCAAGCAAAACTACTCTGAACATACTTCTTACTGTTCGCGAAAGCTTGAAAACGCAAAATATGTCAACATTTAACCTAAACTGGCCCCCACAGAGCAGATGACAACTTTGGTAGGTGAATGAAAAAGCATCAATTTGAAATGAAGACGTACGGTTTGGTTATGAAAATCCCGCCAACTTGAAAATGAATGATTAAGGGAGGCTTTGAATTTGAAACATGATTGGGTTTGATTGAGCTGAAAGTTGGCGCTTGAAAATGAAAATTTGCACCACTGGTCAAGAGAGCAATTCTCTTTGAGAGAAAAAAATACGCTCTTTACTTTGATTACAGAAAGGTATTGAAATCATTCTCATTTTTTTATTGAACACCCGTTACGGCTCAGATATGTGCAGGCATAAGGACTTCACGATCACGCGTATAATCGCAAGGGACTTGAGCGTTTCTATGCTAACGAGATCAATCGCGTCCTGATACCCATTTTGATTTTATGGCTTATCGGCTGGCTTGTTGGGGTAAAGAGCTGCCGCTTGGATGTTTTTGTGCCGAAATGCGTTTGAAAGGACTTGAAGCAGTGACTCCACCTAAAGTAGGTCACAGCGTTGTCGAAAAGAAGGTGAACTTTGGGAACCGCCTTTTCGGTACCAATAGTAGATCATGATTTTTCTAATTTAAATCTATACTTATCCATCGATTTTTGTAACGTTTTGTTGACGTTTTAATTTCGCTCCCTTGAATGGTTTTTTTTTCCAAAAAAAAAGTTTCCTCTTCAACTCTTCAATGAATTAACGAAGAAGAAATCAGTGGTCGAGTAAACATTTTTGATTGCACCATATATCTCATTACCCAATTTAACTCAATCAACCAACGGCAAATTTCGTCCTTAGCCGCAATCACGCTAGTCCTTCAAAATTGAATAATCCCCAATTCAAACCACCTAATGGAATAAATTCATAGCTGACAACAAGTTGGTACACGAGTCCTTACCTCCCAAAATTCGCTGTAGTTTAAAAAAAAACCACCACCGAAAAAAGGTCGTCGAAAGCCGTTTCAAAATCTCTTAACGAACGACTTCTTTCATGCCGTATCCTTCCGTGCTCAGGAAGGAGACATTTTTCATTCCTTGAATTGATTTTCTCCATTTACCATTTTTCTTTTTACAGAATCCTACAATAACGCCCGCGTCCGGATTTACCCAACAGTAAAACCTGGACCTACATAGGAAGCGACCACGTGGGCGGCGGTCGGACGAAAGGACGTAACAGCTACCGTATCATATCTCCATTTCAGCACATTTCTCGAGTCACGCTCGCCGAGCCAGCACGGGGAGCACCACCGAAAGTCAACAAATTTTCTTTCACTGGAAAAGTTTTCCACTCCAGCACCAGCCAAGAAGCACAAATCACGATGGAACCCCAATCTTCCGTCGATAGGCAAAAAATGAAGCTTTCCCCGCCATCCCGCTTGCGATGATCCCGCATGAGGTTTACTATGTCCACATATCCAAGCAAACTATGGCCGAAGGAGTAAGAAATATAAGACCTTTTCAAACACACCCACACCCACACAGGATGCAACAGAAATCCATCATTATCCTTTCTGCTTGTACTTCCCGGCTTTACCCTCGCCGACCACAGTTTAAAGATATGAAAAACTTGGAACGTGATTCGAAATTTGTATTAGCCTTTTCAAATATACACACACAGAGAAAAAAGGACTGGGTTGAAACCCCGGCGGCGGTCGTTATGAGCTAGAGCTCAAATTTCCCTCAAACCGTGCCATCACGCCTAAATACCACCTACCTGTCACTTATCAAACGAACGCCAATTTTTCCTACTCAGCTGGATCCTTTTTGAATATTCTTACCCGGGATGGGGTACATTTTCCAAACGCCTACTACTTAAGCAACTCCGAGGCGAATCCCTTTCTCATTTACGAGCTGCCATCATTTAATTGACAGGTCAGCCTACTGCGAGATCGGGAGCTGTGTTTCGAAGGGATAACGATCTGAGTGTTCCATTAATCAAACAAAACGATAGACACGTTTTGAAAGCGGGGGTGGACGGACATCGTTGTCAACCTGGGAGCTTGATTCGAGAGATAATGTTGTAATGAAGTGTACTGAACGCTTCCGGTTGCTGGTGGATTTTGGGCATATTTTATCGTTTGGCTGGCGGTTGGTCGCAGGTGACTGTGGTGGGGCGGCTTGTCCAACGGGTTGATGACTTTTTGGAAAATGTTGTCGGCTTGGCAATTTAATTTTAGATTGGCTATCTAGTTTTTGCGGGTGGTTAAACTGGAGATAGTTGAGGTAGATTCTCGGAAAACTCCCTGTGTTGGAATCACTCTGCTGTATCTGAAAGGCACTTGGATTCTGCAGAAGGGCGACGATGCCGATTGGGCCGGCAATGAAACTGCCACAAAGTCCGTTTCTGGATTCCAGGGCCAGAGACTTTCGGGGCCCCGAACTTAGGATGAAGATAAAATCCTTGTTTCGCAAGCGATCCGAAGATGCGGCAAATATTGAGTTGTTCATCACGCTGAACTTCTTTTGTTTAAAACAGCCATGCGTTCCTCTCGCGTATTTGCTGGAACAAGATTTCAATATATCGGTAACTTTAAAAACGTTTTAATCTAAACCGCAGTTTTCGAAACTGTCACCTTCAAGTGGTTTAAGACCCTCGAACAGCATTGCTGAAGACACCATCCTTCGTGTGTTGAGATAAAACGTGCAACTCCAAAATGAAACTCGGAACATTTTTTTCTCTCAGGGTACAAATCAATGTTCCACACATTACCATACAATCACCTAACTAAAGTGGTTGTGGTTCTCTCTATTTCTTTTATTCATTCCAGCAATGAAACTTATTAATCGAAGCTACGCATATAAACGGGTCAAGATGAATTCCTTGCGTGGGGGTGGGACTATATTATGGGATATTTCACCGCTTCTACACGAAGCTCCGAATGTTCCAAATTCTTCCAAATATTTATTCACTAATTTTCAAACTCTTCGTGAATTATCTCCAGAGCTAAATTGAACATAATTAAATAATCAACATGCTTTAGTTCTACTTTTTTAGCGATTAATGAGTTTATTAGCGAAAATTCTATGAACAAAAAGCACCGCTTTCAGCTTTTACCTACCAGAGCCAGCTATCTTATGTAGGAGAAATCGACATTCTACAAACGCTCGTACTTTTCCCATCAATTTCATCAAAATCCTACCGGCATTGCTTCCCCGCGCTCCTCACCGAGCTAATTGCAATTTGCTAATGAAAAACGTCTTTCAATTATCATCCAACGAAGCATCGAGAACTGTCAATTTTCATTTGGCCTACTTCGTTGAGCATCATTATGGTTGCGCGCTGCGCTGCTGCTGGTGGAGGTGAATTCTCAAGTCAATTTTCACCCGGATGACGTGCCCTGGCTTGATATCTACGAGCAACTGGAGGAGGTGGGGTGAGGGAAATCTCTAGAAAGCGTATCACCATGAGAAGCCTGTACTTTATAATTTGATTAGCTTCGGCACTTGGTTAGAGATCACTAGATTAAATTTAAGGCTGGCGGTGCGGCTGCTGGTGGTGTACGAAACGGCAACTTTCAATATTAGCCGCCCGGAGCCGAGGGTAGACGGGTGGGGGGTTAACAAGGAATATTAAATTTCGATACGATGATGTACCGGTTTAACACTAATGGTGCTAATCGTTATATGGTTATAATCAAGGGCGTGACACTCTTTTATAAAAATATTTCATCTCGTTTTATATTATTTATATCCCCTTATATTAATTTATAATTGCCTATAAAAGTTATAACTGTATTCGAAGCGTTGAAAGTTCGAAAAAAATTCGAACAACCGTTACCATAGTTGCCTTAGCTACGAGTGTGATTAAAAACAATGAAAAAATGGTGTTGCTTCAAAGAGAAACGGTAAGTACTCAAATATTTTTACATTTTTTTTTGCCGAGAATCCGTTTCTCCCGCGGGACGGAAGTAATTAAAAGATTACCAAGTATAGCTAATCAAACGAGTGGTAAAAAATTTTCGCCGTGCAACAGCTGAACGAAAAGATGCCAACTCTGCAGCCGTATGTCCTCACCACTTCATCGACCGGGAAGAAAATCCACGTCCAAAAATTTATAATTTCGTGTACAACCGTTATACCTACGCAAACAACCAACTGGAGTTAAGCAACAACTGCTCTAGGCTCATAAACCAACTACCGTTACTTATATTGTTCAAATCAAGATGCTACAAAGTATTATTTTGTTCACTGATCTCGATCCAACATTCTGTATCGAATAACCAGTCTCAATATTCAACTGATTCAACAGCAGCACAACATCAAAAGCAATTACAGTTTAGAACCCGCAAATCAACAACATGCTGGCAGATTGTGTTGCTCCTTCAGGAAAAGTATTTCCAAGATCAGCAGCAATACACCGTTAAAACCAGAGATACCAGTACGTCTTATTGTATATGAATTAACGGTAATTCAGATCACTACGACGTTGTGCCGTTGCACCGCGGTGAGTTATTTGTAGACATAAAAACAGCCAAACGCCTTTTTGCTACTTTAGTGGCTGTCCGAGACGTTCCAACATACCGATTTCCCTCAAAGGATTTTGAAGCACGCATGATAAAAATAAAACTTAAACGGTCGCAGATCAAACGCATTCACCCTGGAGCTGAGATTCTGTCTGCAGCAGGAAATGTGCATTATACAAAATTGTATTCCTGACGGATCTCAACAACTTGCAGGAAATGGGGAACACCATAATGGGCGATATAGTGATCCATCGTCACTCAATATTTGTGAACAAAGTGCGCAAGAAAGAGTACTGTTCTAACCGGAAGAACACGGAAACAATAATTCGACACCGATCTTTCATTAGGGCCTAAGTCGCAATGTACTCAAATGGAGAAAAATCAGTTTCAATATTCGGCGAAGGTTTTCTAAATGTAGTTTTTATTGTAGGTATAAATTACTTTATGACCGTGTTTTTCCGGAAGCATTTTTCGTTAAACCTTATGACAATATAACAAAGAATTTATTCCTATGTGCTTTTAGTGGGTAGAAACTAAAAAAATGCTTACGCCCAATTTGCATCCCAGTCGTGATTTCGCCCTTCAGCAACCACCATTTGCGGAAGGGCTAAACCGTGTACATCATTTTCAGAAGGGCGCGGTAAATGGGCTAAACTGACTCTGTCTTGCTGGGTAGGGCTGGGTAAATGGGCGAGCTTGACAGTATACTTTTTAATAGGGCTCAGCAAATGGGCGCATAGAAACCCAATGTAAAAGAAAGGGCGCGTGAGTCTTTTCTTCAAATTTCATGAAAATATCGAAATATTCGAATGTTTATGTGCAACAACTATCGAGTAGACATGATCATAGTAGATATTGCTTATCATTTATATAACAGAACCGCCGTTTATTCTTTTATTTGTGAATAATAACCGTACGCCCGCTTCTGTCTAAAAATGTAAGTTTGGCCTTTATATTCCATATGAGAAGAAGGGCCTAAGTCGAAATCTCGAAGAAAATGCATGTTTCGCCGTTTTGTTTTCTTTAATTATACATCGAACTAAAAACCATTTTAACTAATTTTCACCTCAATCTTGTAGTATTTTTGTTGCATAATGTCGTAATACCGAAAACGCAGTTTGTTTACATTTGCGATTTAAGCCCTAATGAAAAATCTATGTCGAATTGTAACACTTCTGTGCCGGTGGCAGTTGTTCCAGTAGCACAGAGTTCCACATAATCAGTTCCTGTTAGTATCTCGTCCATGCTTTCGGTACCGTTATTGATAGATGTTTATTTTTAGGTCCAATCCCGACGGGTCTTCCCAGAGCGCAAAATTATACTACCTGGATCAGGGATAGATGCCAGTGGAGGACAAACTGTCAATCAAGTTCCACAA
The DNA here is from genome assembly GCF_030247195.1 of Topomyia yanbarensis. Taxonomy (NCBI): domain Eukaryota; kingdom Metazoa; phylum Arthropoda; class Insecta; order Diptera; family Culicidae; genus Topomyia; species Topomyia yanbarensis. The sequence goes on along the minus strand of NC_080670.1, from coordinate 7,419,308 downwards.
AAGAAACCACCACTTGTGCCGATCGGAAACTTTGATAAGAAATCGGATGTTTTCCAACCATTTTTTCCTTGAGTCTTATGACGAGAATGATGATATCTGCTATCCAAAATCGAAAATTGCCTGGAATCATTGGAAAAAGATTCGTTTTGTTCCACCGATCAAAAATCGCTATCTTTAATACTCGTCCGTTTGGATAACTTACTTTGAATACTTTTAGATGAGCATACAACGAAAATTGATCACAAGTTCGCACAATGTAATACTAATGATAAATCTTGAGCGTTTTTTCAAAACGTCATATCTGTAATGAGTTACTCTCTTTGTTTACTTTCTCTTTCGATTTTTACGGCGTCACTATAACACTTTTCACTTATTTTACAGTACAGATCGAAAGACGGTGGTTTTAACTAGCATATTATGCAAAGAGCTGAGTGATAAATGTTAAAGTGACCGAATTATTAACAGAAGAGAAAGTAACTCATTGCAGATATGACGTTTTGAAAAAACGCTCAAGAAATATTCCCGTCTAAGCTGGTCAGGGATGCCAGGTACACAGATTAGTCTGTTTCACAGATTTTCAATGTTCTGCACAGATTTTTAAAACTACGCAGATTTCTAGATTTCTCTTTTAATGCACAGATTTCCACAGTTTTCTGTTATAATCCACGGACTAGTACAGATTTCTGACCTCGCGCTCGATTTTTGCCTCGAGTAAAAACTAAAAAGAGGTCGCCATTTCACCAAATCTATTTTATTGAATAAATAAAATCGATGTTGTCAAACATCGAATCGAAAAGATCGGATACAAAAAATCGATTTTTCAAGCTGAAAAAATCGATTTTGAAAAAATCGCATCGACATCGCCCATTCCTAGATTCTCCACTTCGGCGTCTAATGTCGTTTTCGATTGAGAACCTAGAAACTAACCCAGGTTAGTTGCTTCAAACGAACGTTTTTAATGAAACTGAGTTGGGTTCTCGCCAAACAGCGGTGGTGTGAGCGAACCCGAAATATATTTCAGGTTGGAACCCAACCCGGTTTTCAGTTCAGTGGCGCATAACCTAGGTTGGAAACTGGCTTCAAACAAACGGTTTGACAGCAGTTAGGTCCGAAACTGAGTTAGTTTCTGCTTCAAGCGAAAACGACATAAGAGCATGTTCAGGAGTGTTTCAGTTTAAGATTCATAATTTTGACAGTTCCATAAAATAAAACTGAAAATTTTAAAACTAGAACTCGCTTTCCCCAGCAGGAGTTTTAGCGGATGTTCTATTCAGTTTAAAATTCAAGCCTCGCCATGCCTTCAGCGTTACTGCATTCAAATTTATTTTTCCCCAGTCTATCGGGTCTAAGTGTCTGTGCTGAAAGCTTTGCATGTATTTAAAACACAGTTCTAAACGTGTTTTAAAATCAGCAACGAATAGAACGACATCGTATAACAGTTTTAAATTTTAAAACAAAACTGTTCGAAATTATAAAATAAAACGCTCTGCTGGGGATGTGAATGTTTCAGTTCCAATTCTACTTTGAAACTCCTATACAAAATAAAACACTCCTGAACATGCCCTAAGTGATTACGAATGCATGTGCACAAACGATGCGCCTTTTCAGATGAAATTCTATAAATTTACCCTCGTCAACCAAATAGACCGTTTGAAAAAATCGGACCTCGATTGCGATTCAATGAGCGGGGAATACCTGTAAATGCCTGTCTCGGCAATTTACTAAATTGAGACCAGCAGCTATCGCCACTGCGCGGACCGAAAAAAACAATTTGGAGGTTTCCTCCGATATTGCCAGTCGACAACGTGAACACAGTTTCTCCGTTATCACTTGAAGTTCGGTGCAGCATGTGCTGCAAAAGGAGTGTTTAAGGTTTACACAAAAAATCTTCAAATACACGGACCGAGACATTGATGAAAACGTGATCGCTCATAAACCGGACGTTTTTAATCCAAATAAATTTTTAGACTGCTCCAGGGCATTACGATGTGCTCTGTATTAACCCTTAAATGCGCAATGTTGTTTTAAAACAACATCCTGAAAATCGTCTAAAAATTATTATATTAACGTGATATAGCTGTTAGACGATTTTCACAAAATTCTAAAAAAATTGATTTGCGCCTTTAAGGGTTAATAAAAAGAGGCAACGATTAACCAATAAATAAAACTTTTCACTCTTTCAAACACTATTTTATCTTAATGATTTCAGTTATACAATTTATGTTATTATACAATTAGGACGAACCCGATCGAGATGTGAGCTGAAGGTATATTTTCGAGTTTCTCGATCTTCCGATGACGATGAACGAGCTAAAATTAAGAAACTTAAGTCTCACTATCACACAATTCTTATGAGACAATGCTTACTTTCACAAAGCACTGTTATCAGTATTGTCTGGCTATTTGACTTTGCTTCCGTTTTATTCGGCGATTTCCTTTCCTTGCAACTTGGTGATCTCTCCGCATATCGGTATAATAAATCCAGTTCTGGGCGACAGGCAGATAACTTGAAGATCTTCGGTGTATTTTTAACTCCTGCATCCCGTCAATGACATGCCAGTTTTGGCTATAGAAGTTGCTGAATTTCCGAATCCCTAGAGCAAAAAATTGAGTTATCCAAAAGAAATTCCACGAAACCCGCATATATTACCTTGTCAGTATACAAATTTGATGGTCTCTTTAGCCATGGGAAAAAGTTTGATTGTTCTAGCATCGTACATTTCTGTGGCAATGGCATCTTTACCTCGACTGTTAGATCTAGCTCGTACAACAGTTTAAAATAATTAGTTTGCTACTTACAAGCATCTAGGTATCAATACTTACCCTAATTCGGTAGCTCCCGCCCCTGCCTTGGCTCAGTGATCGGAAACAACGGCCTCAAAAGCTCCAATTTGTGCATAACTTTTTTTTGTTATGCTTCGCTTTACTGCCGATAGAATGAATATTGATGGCCACAATAACGAGAACGACCGCACTTGGGATCTAAGCCGACCTACGGCATTTAATTGTGAAAAACGATTTGATTTCGACGTCAGATGTAAACAATAAAAAATAGCAAATCCAGCGCACACTAAGAATAAGTTCGAAAACAAGTTCGAAAATTCCTCAATGCAATATTTGCTTATAAAGTGTATAAAATTATAATGTCGCTATAATTCTACGAAAACATTATAAATTTATAATATTTTATAATTTATTGGAAGTGTCACGCCCCTTGGTTATAATCGTTGTGAGGTTTTAGCGTGTGGGGTTGTTGTTTCAAATATTTTCAGCGAATTTTTAGGATTTAAGAATTTTTTATAAAAACTAATCTTACAAAATACCTGGGTATTCTGTTGGTTTCAATTTATATTTTCAATTCGATCATGAATCTACGCACAGTTTCGAACAACAATGTCCGCAGGATATGATTAAAAGTAGCAGGATTTTCACTCATTAGAATATAATTCAATTAAAATTAATAAATATTCACGACAGGTGCTTTTATAAGCGATGATTTAACGCTCATTACGGAATCGATGGGTTCCTGTCAACGCGCGCACCGCCCTGTTCCGTCAACCGACGAAGTGAACACGGCGTGGATTGGGGAAGAGATTTAAGTGCTGAAACCACAGCAGTTGCCGTCACCAAGGTGACAGCTTCGTTTAATTGAAATTTTAACCGTGCTGGTTTGAGATTTCACGGATAATTGATATAAATGGATATGATTTTGAGGCGGTAAAGTGCTTTTACAATATGGTCAGCGCAGAAATATCCTAACATCCCGACCACCGGATTGAGTAATTTACAGGAACGAACAAAAATGTTTAAACTAAGGAGGCGCTGATCAGTGCTTACTGTTACCAAGCAACATATTTCTTCTTTTGCGGTATATAAGTAGTTGCAGTGCAAGTCGAACCCAACCGAACAGTTTACGGAATTTTCGCTTGAAAAAATATAGCAAAATTCATCGAGCTTCCCTTCGCCCCATAATGATTCTTTCCGAATACGCTGCTATCCAATCCTTTCGCATCACGTTTAGTATTTTTCATGCTTCTGCACTTTTTCTCCAAGGCGGATTAAAAAACAACGATGCAGAAAAGCATCCAGAGAAAATACATACACAAAACGCTTGCAACCATCCAACCAACCGACCGAGTCGAGAAAAGTGATGCTTTATTCCTAACCCTCGACCGTCCCAACCCTCACTAAAACGGAAAACTCTGTTCAGCTCAGCTTTTTTTACGATTATTGCACCATCCCGGACGAATCACGTAGGCGTTGACGATGTCGCAAGAATCCCTGCTGTGCTCGTACTGCGTAGAACGTGTGCCGTCGTCTTCGTCTTGAAGCAGTTTCCCAGATGAGACAGTAGATAGTAGGCGGTGGTTTTCGCACCGGATGCTTGAGGCTGGGTCGCAACTACATGCGCGTCGTAAAAGAAATAGTGATTTTATTAGGAAGTCGTTATGAAGGACTGCTGAAGAGGCTATACAGTATACCGGCAGCAGCGACGGGAGTCACAAGAGACTGGTGAAGTGATTGCGCCGACGGCTTCCAGGCGGATTCCGAATAGGAAGAGAGCAGCCATAGGTTTTTTCACACCGGTCAAGTAATACTTGAGTGAATTATTTAGTGCGGATGTGCGTTCGTCTGTTGGGCGGCGTCAACTAGAACTCAGTTGGTCAACACCTGGGGAATTTATTGCGTGACAATGATTGTGCGGCACTTACGGGGCAGAAAGTGTCTCTCGGCGGAGAGTATTCCTTGCAAACGAGGTAAGATGGAGTGGGGTATTGATTTTGACCCGAATATTGTAAGATTTTCAACCTGCGTACACGCTCCGCAAACCAAACTTTATTCAAGCGATCATTGATTAAAACATAGCAACCCTGAAATTTCACCAACTTCTCCTTCCTTTACTACCACAGGAAAGGTCAAACAAGTTTAATCATGGCTGAAGGTGATTTTACTTACAAAAAGAAACCACTCCCGTACGGGCAAAAAGACGATTATTTTTTCCACCGCCTACTTCGCCTGCCAAGCCTGCACCCTAGCGGGATTCCTAATGGAAACCTTACCAAAAAACATTAAATTTTTATGAGCATGTTGAGCATGGAGGCAATTTTGTAACCGAGCATGAATGGTTTGTTCCTTCTGGTGTCCACAGCCGTCCTTCTCGATGACATCGATTTCTTTTGTCCCCTTGGACATCGTTGGGGTACTAGCTATACAACATCAAATGTCGAATTTCATGACTAAAGTGAACTTTAACCTTTTCTTAGTGTTGCTGTGTAGCGAAACGCTCTGATTCGAACCGGTTGTGGGGCGACCGTACTAGCTGTCATTAAAACAAACGCTGACGGTGGGTGTTTGGACGTAGTCAGGTCAATTTTCACGCGATATTTTGTATTTTACCCAACGAAGGAAACTGCGCGAGGTTGGGATACACGACACGCAACGGAAATGACGCAACAAGGTAATGGCGATGATGATGACGACGGTGACGACGACGACGATAGGCAAGAGATTTGGTAAGTAATTTATTTGTGTCGTGTCTGAGGAACATCTGACTTCAAACTGGACAGGTGCTGTTGTACAAGTGTCGGAACACGTCAAACACTTTTGAATATGACGTCTAAATAATGGCACGGTTGTCGAGATTTAATGACTACTCCCCTAACAGTAACCTCACAGACGTAACCATGGTGCTTTATAGTGTTTGACGTTTGAAATTAGACTAGTTCGGCTGGGATTGAAGAAAATCTAGATGAACGTCATTCTAAGCAAAGTTATCTGACCACAAATTTGAATTAGTTATGGAATTTGCGGTTTGACTTCGTCTCGTCAGAATCCGACACTAACTTAGTGGCAGGACTAAGCTAGCACCGGATTGACGTTCTTGCAGGACATCATGCTTCGCAGCAGGTGAAGTTCATCATCACAGGGAACTTCAGTGACCAACACGAGGTGTGGGGCAACAGAAAGCGGAACCGGAATCACGAACGAACGAAAAACCGGTAATGACCCCAACGTTTTGGTATTCGACATGGCTGTTTGGAATCCGGCGCTAGCCTTGTCCAGTTACTAAGTTAGTGTCGGATTCTGAAGAGACGAAGTTCAAACGCATATTATAAAACTAACTTAGTTGCAGGTTTTATGCCCTTTACGCGCAAATGTGGTTTTACCCAACTTACAGGTTAGTGAAGAAAAATGGAATTTGAAGTTGATGTTCTGCTATTCCAGCCACATTGAGGCCGAAATATAATAAAGAAATGGCCGACTATCTGTGAAACAGATGAAACTTTAAACATTTCGCTTACTTGGTAGACTGAAAGAATTTTGCTCAGTATTTTGGCCTAATTCCGTGAATTCCATCAGAATTTTTGAAAAGCATTTCAACGAATTTCTTTTCAGGATAACGTAAAAAACTGAATCTATGTACTTCGTCGGAAAAATGAATGCGATTACGGTAATGAGAAGACACCATCGTATACCAGAGCGGGAATTCGCCGGACTCCTTTGCCAGATTCCGCCAGAATCCTGAGCTGAATTCTATCAGACTCCTGGGAAGGCTTCCATCAGAATTCTGAGCAGACTTCTACTAGAATTTTTAAAGGCAATCATGAGAATTTGAGAATTTTTAGTCAACAAAAATGACTAATTCATCGTTAGAGATCCGAACACGAATTTATCGGGATCATGATTCCAACAGAATGCTGAGGATTCCATAAAATCCTCAACGGAATACTATTCAGCTCAAAAATACCTGAAAAGGATTCCATCAGTAAGATTCCGTCTAAATCCTGGCGAGAATTACCTCAAAACTCCGCCAGAGCCTGAAGCAGGAGTATGATACCATCAAAATCCCAAACAGCCTCGCTTTGTATCGCACACAATACCGCTCTCCTCCTTCTTGTTCTTATAGCTTCTTCTATCTTGCTTGGGATTACCAATCGCCAAGTCGCAATTGTGCATTGTGACGCCTGTGCCCTCACCATGTCGCTGTGGTGGACTGGCTTCAGTCGCTCGTCCTCAACCAACATCAATTCGTCATCGCCGAAATCATCAGTCCTGATCGGAACCTTCAGCTGACGGCACCTCAATCAATCGTGTCCCACTATCGCTATAGCAATTCCAGCTTCAAGTCATCGCCCGATCTGCTTTCTAATGCGGTGATCACCGTTTCGTACACACTCGGAAAGCTTCTCAGGACCATTCTATTTTCCATGATACGCTGTCCGGCGTTTGCTAACCGAGTAAATATTTTCTCCATTGCGAAGAAAAGTTCCGCTATATCATCACCTTCTGAAAATCGCTTATGGTAGATTCGCTTTAGTAGCCCCAATTTGAGGTTAAGCTAACCACGTTTCCCGCGTTATCCTGAATGTTATCCGGTGTCTTTTCAATCTCTGAGTTCGACCCTGCTTATGTTTCGGCTTGACACCCGTCTCCATAAAACGCCAGAGTTCATGTTTACTCCTCTGTTGATTGTCCAACTTCCAAGACTACTTCAATTGCCAAAACTTCCATAGGACGAAAATCTGGACAATCTTGGTTTTCGTTCTACACCAGCAGTTGCCTTGCCAACTAATCAACATACTTTTAGCTTACCCCGAGCAGGGTCCAGTAAAACAAAAATATTGACCCAGGTTGGATCTAAAATCCATTTAAATCTACGTTTCGTAATCTACATCCATTATACTGGGTTAGCACTTGCTCGTACAGCTTACTCGTGTAGTTATTGGCAATCAAGATTTGTTTCGGATGTCGGGTGGCGTGCACCGTGCACCACAGTAAACCATTTCGCAAAATCATGCCCGGACATCCGAGATTTTTTAACGGCTCTGATGATCTTCGCTTGTAGTTTCCGGACACATATTCCACTTGTACGGTCGCTTGTTTTATCTTGCACGATCCAACCTTACTGTTTCTCGAATAAGTTTGAAATGTATGAAATTTTCACCAACAAATAAACAACTCTTCCACTGTCTTTATCTTCTTGCCGCTACAACTAGCGGCGCTGGAGTAGTGAAAAAATGGAACTGGAAACTAGATATACAATGTATCAAGAAGATTTAGAACAGAACTGTGTGCAATTGTCAGAAAAGATGCATGTTCTTGTTTGTTTAATAATAAATTACATAAATTACAATCGATTTAAAATGCGTAGTCCAAATATAATGCATCATTTCACCATCTATACATACCAGCTTTCAACGCAGAGAGCTCGAGTGGTCGGACACCTACAATATGCCATGTGATATTATCGCAATGATACAAATTTTTAAAGCCTGCGGAATGCGCCCTGCCATGGCCGGGAATTTAATCTGTTCGTACCAAGCCAAAACCACACCACGAGGCAACCCCCGTGGTTCTCACCGGAGGCCTCGCGAATCGACGAAAGTAAATCTATTTCCAAATCATAATCAAAAAATGCCAGCGAACCTACCTATGCCCTAGCCGAATCGAATTCCATTGTCAAACACAGAAGGCACAATATAAGCTACTCACCTGAAAGATAGAGAAGAAGAAAAAAATGATTAGGTAATATAATCAATAATTGTGTGGACTGTTTTGAACTTGAAATTTATTTTTGGCTCCAACAACCTTGCCATTGAATATCAGAAATATTTTATGGAATTTCTGTTACCGTGCATTTTTAACATTCTTTCAAATAATTTTCCGATTTAAAATTCCTAGTTTCCATTTCGCGGCGATGCAGATTGATTATTTTGTTTCTATTTTATACATATTTCATCTGAACTGTTAATAAAATTTTTGAAAAAGAAGGCCCATCTGAAGAAGCTCTTCTAATCGTCATCCTCAAATACAAACCCATAAACTATTCCGACTTTCTTAACAAATATACTTTCACAGATGTGGTTTCAAAATTCACTACAATCATGTTGCATGTTTAAATTTTTTTTTTTCGAGAGTTGTCCTACTGGAGCTGTAGAGCTAGGTTCTCGGAAGGGCTCCCCGTCAGAATCACATACTACAATTTGCAGACGAGACAGGCAATGTCGCCCAAAAAAACACTGCATTAGGCCAATTGTAGCGGGCCGTGATTCTGAATGTGATATTCATTGTACGGTTCAGGTATGTGCGGGCGTAGGGACTCGCGATCGCGTGTATCATCGCGAAGGGCTCGAGCATTTGTACGTTAACGTGCTCGATCGCGTGTGCGTTTGTATGTCGCGTGCGCGTTTGTATGTCGCGTGTGCTAACGTGTATGAACTTCGCGTGTATAAATTCTATTTTATAACCGTGTGCCTTTCGCATATTCGCGTGTGTTCTAGAATGATCGCGCGCGGACCGTGAATCTGATACTTAATTTTTGATTTTTGGTGTACGGTGCAGATTCCAGAAGAAAGTGGGTTCTTACATATCATTAGAATTCCCATTCATGTCGCCGTAGAACGCGTGGTCTAGTGGATATGAGCTATATTTTTTTTTTATTGGTCCAACTGAATGTATGGACCTAAATTGCTAGAATGAAGGCTAAAGATTTCCGGACGTGACCGATTCATGATCGCGCGCGTTTGCGGGTTCGCGTTTGAGACCGCGTTTGTAACGTCGTAAGTACTAAAACATTCACACAATTGCCGGAGTGTTATCTAGTTTACGCGATCTCGGGCATAGGTGTGCGTAGATGATCGCGAAGGGCTTAAGCGTTCGTATGTTGACGTGTTTGTCGCGTGTGCTCGCGTGTATGTGACTTCGCGTGTATAAATTCGATTTTGAAACCCTGCGGCGCTTCATATATTCGCGGACCGTCATTCTGATCTTTAGTTTTCGGTGTACGGATCACATTCTGACAGAGAGAGAGTTACCCCATATCACTAGAGTTTCCGGTCATGTCGCCATGGAACGTTTTGTCTAGTGGATATGGGAGTTATTTTTCAATTTTATTATTTTTTTTATTAATTAACAAGGACCTAGATTGTTTGTACCAAGGATAGAGACTTCCGGACGATCCCGATTCATGATGGCGCGGGAGTTTGTAGGTTGACGCTTGAGATCGTGTTGGTAAGTTTATGAGTGCTGAGATTTTCACCTTATCACCGGGGTGTAATCATGTTTGCGAGTTCGTAGGTTGCTTGGAAAATCGCGAGGGGCTCTAACGTTTGTGCGCTGACGTGATTTTGTAACGTGTGTTCTTGAATGGTCTCGCGAACCGTGAGTCTGATATTAAATTTTGAGTGCGCGGTTAGAATTCTGGCAGAGAGTGGGATCGTTTATATCGATAGGGTTCCCGGTCATGTCGCCATGAGACGTGTTGTCTAATAGGTATGGGTGTATTTTCTTAATTGGTCCAGCTGAAGGCATGGACCTAGGCTTCTAGGATCAAGGATAGACTTTCGGACGTGACCGAGTCGTAATCGCGTGCACGATGGCATTTTTGTAGGTTCCCGCTGAGACCGCGTTTGAGAATGTGTGAGTGTTAAGACGTTCACTATCACCATCTTTGTTGACCCAGCTGAAGACGGGTGTAGAATGGCAGTATAGGACTCGAAAAGAAGAAATAAAAGACAATATATGAGAGACGTAATAGATTAGATAGGTACAAGATACAGCTGAAGTTATGATCATCACATGAGACATACATTAGTACTTCAAACACTACTAATACTTGAATAGCCAATCACCACACATAGCACATCCTTTCTCAATTATCTATTTGTTACTGGTTGATTGTTGGTTATGAGCTGGTAAATAGAGGAAAGGTATAGAACAGATAAAAGGCTCATATCAGCCCTCCCGGCCTCCTCGACACACCACTATCGAGGCGTATTGTAATCAACATCTTGAAGCGGGCTTCTTATATAAATCAAATCCTCAGTAGTCATAATGTTTGGTGTATTATTAACATGAGAACTAATTAACCTCTAGGAGTAGAACTTGGTGCAAATAAAAACTAAAAAGAGCGAAGGTCCTTATATTTAGATAACTCTATTGAATCTATTGTGGCTTGATGATGTTTACAATACCGTCAATCCCATCAACCTGCGAGAGGGCACAATCATGTTGCATGTTTAAAATTATTACAAAAACATGACATCAGTTAATAACATTATATGTTGTATAGTAAATAAGCTTAAGGCATCGAAAACATGTTATCCCTAGATTTTTATTTCAACAAATATAAGAAAGCAAATCTTTGATTCTTTACTGCATTAAATTAATCTTAAACACTGTGAAAATAGTGGAAGTAATATTATTGCTTCATGATTTTTCGTATTTTTAATTCCAACACTTCCGGACAATTGTTTCATCTTCTTCTTTAGGAAGGCTTCAAGCGTTTTTCGAACTGCAGCACATTTTCAGTTAACTGTTTTATTAATAAATCAACACCATGGTAGACACTAAACCACAGGAACATATTGCTTGCCATACCAGCACTTTTCGACCTTATTTCTACTCTTAAATATTGAATTAATGCATCCGATCGCTGCAAAACTCGCGGATACAAGCTCCAGGCCGGTTGTTCGTCTCTTTGTTGGACCATTTCCGTCCTGTTATAGGTCTGTTCTGGTCCACTTTAGGGGTAAAAGTTAAAGTCTTCCTGTCTCTTCCAGGCAGTCCACATGAATAATAGTGTTTCCTAAACTTGTTTATGGTGGATTTACACCCTTGTTACATACTTTTTGCTTAGCCATGTGTCCAAAGACTTGATTTTAACATAATTTTCAATGCACGACACTTTGAGAGCGAAGAATTTGAACCGTACAAAAATGTAAACAAACAAAACGGGCAATCAAACGCACAGCCTGCTGCGATGAGCACATTACAATCATCAAATGTTTGCGTACAACGCAAAAGTATGTGGATAGCTTATTTCCTTAATCGTTCTTAGTAAGAGTCTCGTGCGGTTAATAAATGTCAAAAATGAATATTGCAACGACCTATTATTGCCTTTCTCGACTCTAGTAACGAACCTGATAACTTGAGTACTGACAGTTGAACTATTATGCTTGTCGAACGACACCATATCCACCCCCTTAAACAAGTTGTTGACTACCTACAAATTTTCGCCTAGCCAAGTAGTAGGCTGGAAAAAATTAAAATCGCTGAATCTGTCTGGATAAAAACTCGGCATCTCTATCGTTTGTTTACCATTGATCTGTCAGTGTAATTCCAATCGAGCACGAGGCCTGTCAAAAACACTCAAGAATAGAAAATCGGTTTGAATCCTTCTGAAAATTGCCATTGACAGGTCTCGTGCTGGATTAGAATGACACTGACAGCTAAATGGCAAATGGTCGTTATGCAGAGGGGTTCAGCGTCGTTAGAAAAAATGCCATCTTAATGACTAGTATTTTTTCCGCCGTGTTCGCCAACGACATTGATTTTGTTTCGTTGCGTTGCTGTAATCCAAACAGTCGCGAGGAGTAATAGGATTGATTTTGAAAAGAAAACTGTGGGTTATGTTGATTTCTGTACAAAAATATAATTCTAATTCGAAGAAAACTGCCGAGTAAATAATTTTTCCTCCAGATGAAATAACCTGGAAGTTAAAAAAAGATAGCAATCTTTTTTGTTTTTGTGGCATACAGGACAATTGCTGTAAAATTCTGATTTGAACTGTCTAGTGGAACCACTGAACACTGAAGACGATGATTTTAAACGCCAGCCAACAGTCAAGCAGCAATGGTGTCATAGTGTTTGGTGTCATTATTTTTCAATTTAAAATATATTATTTATTCCTGACTTCCATCTCACTAGGGGTAACCTTCAACTTTAGCATTTCTGTCAGTCATTCCTCCGACTCCAGCTAGCGGGGCAAAACGAGAAATAATTTCCCTACAGTAACACGGAAAGCGGTCGGATAAAAATATCGACAGGTAACTTTTTTATTTCGGTTTGGCAGAATTTTATACAAAAAATATTTATGGCATTAAAAATTCCACGATTCGTATAGGTAGTAAAATCAGAAAAAAATAGATTAGTGGTAATAAGAATAGTAACACTAGCAACGAGTCAAATGACAATAATGATTACATAAAAACTGGCATCACGGCAGCTTGTAAATTCGTTTGACTGCATTGAACAGATTTTCATTGAAAAATCTGTGTAACCAAGTGTCAGTAATCGTGACGCGTCAGATTTCATGGCCAACATGATACCACATTGCCATTACTTTCGCTTTACCGAGAAACAGCACTATTTCAAGGGTATATTGAACGATGAGCAGATTTCAAGTGACTTAGTAACGAGAAACTATAGGTAAAGCGACGCGCGTTTTTCCGTTATTTTCGAAAAATGCCTCTAATCGCGACGAGTTTTAGCTCCGTCAACCTAGCCGAGAGTGTTACATCACGTTTTTCCACGTATTTCCCAGCTATTGTCAGTTGACGGTGAAGAGACAAAGAAAGATTACAATTCTCGTCTCGCCTAATGTACGTTTGAATATGGCGGGTAAAAGAGGGGAAACATCTGTACGTGTGAAACACCCCATCGGGGGAACGCGGGGTGAGAGTGTCACATCCCATCCCAACAGAGCTGCGATCCAAGTGAAAATCAAACATCACGGCACATCCACCGCCGGCCGTGAATGAAAAATCGTGCCTAAAATGTGCTGAATAGAGGAGCAACCTACGCTTTTCAATCGTAGGAGGCTAAAGCTGGAATCGTTTGTAACCACGCGACGTCAAATGTCTCGATGAGTAGGGGAAACTTCCGCGCACTTAGGAATGGAAGAGAAGGGCGACCGTCATGACAGGAGGCACTGAATTATGCGCTGTGTACCTTTCACACTTTTCACACTGGGTTGCGCTAAGCCGGGCTTTATTCGCGCGGTGTGTATATGTCGAGTATGATATCAGAGCCTGCTTTTCCAATATCGACCATCCCGCATTTTTACCATGGATCGAAATGGCGAGTGACATTTTTTTTACCTGGGATAGGCCCGAGCGTGGTCTTGAGATTAAGCGAACGGAATTTAAATATTCCTCTCGTTCTGAGGGAACGAAAAAACTTTGCATTTTGATCAGTTTGGAACCTAGAAGAATCATATTATTTACGTATTAAAAGCTGACTCAACTGGCGTTAGACAGTATGCCACGATTTTCAAACTCGTTTTAGCACTTTTCCCACTAACCTGAACTCCGCACTTTCAAAGTGCGAGTGATCACACTGCTACTGAAAACGGCGAGCTGTCAAAACACGTATATTTCAAGTAATAGAAATGGTACTCTTATAGACAGGCCAGTAGAACATGAATACATGATAATTTATGCTAACTGTCCATTATGCCGAACATCCATTATGCCAAACGTCTTTATTCCTAACGTCCGTATGCCTAACGTATTTATACCTAATGGGATACACCCATTAGAATTTTCTTTTCTTGTGACTTTTCAGTATTGGTATAGATTATCAAAAATACATACATTTCAGCATTTTGTTCGGAATTGGAAACAGTCGAATCAAAATGTCATAAAATGATAGAACATCGCTAACGACTAGCCATACAAACCAGTGGCAACGAACTGTATCGAAGGAGGCTGTGTCGTACCCGTTTACGAATCCAATTGAACCTTCAATTTGCTTCCGGTGATTTTTTTTCCATTTGCAGCAAGCAGCAAGATAGATGTGCTGCCAGCACTGCTGCCGTTTAGTTACGGCAGCAGTAGTAGTAGTAGTAGTAGTAGTAGTAATAGTAGGTCATGGCGGTTGGTTTGAAAACCGCCCAATAATAATACTGCAATCAAGCGAATCGATTTCATATTGCCATGAAGTATGCAGTGTATCATATCAATCAAACCGCACGCGAACTGCATTTTCAGTACATGTGCCAATGGTTGGGGAGGTTTGAAAGTAGACATATACACGTATAAACACAGGGCAGGCGAATCGATTTCTTATATAGTTTCAAAAGTTCGGGATTAATTGAAACTTTCCACTCTCGAATCGAATCAGTTGAAGATATACTGTTGAAACAAGAAAAAAGCCATTTGTCTTTCCTGAAAGTTGCTGGAGTATAATATAACTTGAAACTGAAAGTCAATTGCCGGCAGCGGATTTATTACGAAAGGAACACGAGCGCACTTCTGTGTGTCTGCAGTTTTTACGGAACAGGATCGAACCGTCATCGCAGGGAAGCCACTTAGACTCTTTTATTTTTAGCTTGCTCTAACTTTGTACTTTCGCATCAACTGTGCTAATCTAGTAATCCTCTTGAAAACGTCTTCGTTGACTTCGGACTTGATACAATTTTCCACACGTTATCGCCAAACGAAACCAAACCAACCGTAACAGCTTCGGGACTATTAGTACCGCCCCCTAGTGGGCACCAAAAAAGTAAACTACGGGACGTGAAACGCAAATCGGTGGAAAATATGCGACGTAATAAAAATCATATAAGCCATTAAGTACATCAAACATAAATTAGAAGCAGAACCAAGAGTGGCAGCCTGCCAGCCGCCAGCCAACCAGTCAGACACCGACCCACGCATTGTACCCGTCACGTCGTATTGCCAAGCCACCGCTTCCACCCGCGGCGATTGTTGTTCGAGTGCTGGTCACGAACGGAAGAAGGATTCTAGCCTACTGCTACCTACTATGTTTGGCGGGTTCAAAAAAAAATTAAAGGATTGTGTACAGGACACGACCACGGTGACATTAAAAATATAGCTTTTTTATCTATCACACATATCGACACACGTTCTTGTTCACTCGCCTGTTTTCATATGTTACAATTTGCTATATACCCTCCCCATTAAAACATAATTTATTGAAGGTCTTTTAACGGTAATCTATTAATTAATCAAGTATCTCACTAGGTGATTGGCATTATTTGGCTGATCCATCTAGTAAAAATAGGCTGGTCTGTCCAGAAAATATATTCAAAAGAAAAGTTCCATATTGAGAGCTGTGAAGAAGAAACCCACGCCCGCCAACGGAAATATACAGATTCTCCATAAAATATGAAATTTCATTTTCCATTTAAATTTTCAATAATGTACTAATGAACTTAAGTAAACAATCTTAAGTGTAAGTATTTCTTGATCGATTAGTGGTGGAAAAATGAAATTATTTGATAAATTACATTGTTATGCAACGTTCGCACTACCAGTTAAAACGGGTTTTTATGCTATCTTGGTGACATTTTTCTTGTTGCTAATTATTAAAACGTGTTATAACTCTGTAGTGTAAACGTTGTATTATTAAACCAATTCTGCAGCGTTTTATGTTATATAGGTGTTTTATGTGGTAATAGGACTGACATAATTATATCTTCAGTACAGCGGTTTGTTTCATAATTTAAAACAGATTTATTTTAAAATTTAAATTAGTATACCCAACCGTATTTGTTGTATACCTTAAAACGCAATTAGAACTGTGTTTTAAATACATAGGGTAGGACAGATATTCTGACTGGTTAAACTGGGAAAACAATTTTAAGTCCAGTAACGCTTAAGACATGGCTTGAATTTGAATCGAAAAAGAACACGCGCTTCAACTGCTACTGGGAGGGTAAGTTCTGTTTTAAAATTTTCCGTTGTTTGCAGTACGAAACAAAAGTGTTTGAAATTAGAAAACAAAAAGTTCTGCTGGGAATGTGATTGTTTCCGATGCAATTACACTCAGATTTTTCACGCAGGGGATACAGGCCGTGTAAATGAAAACCGCGTAAATTTAAAAAAAAAACGCGTTAATGAAAACCGCGTAAATTTCAAAATCCGCGTAAAAAAACCTGAGTGTACTCTCCTATATAAAATACTACGCTGCTGAACAGTGCAATAACTACAGAAGCACGTTGTCAGATGCCTTACTGATAAAAAACATATAACCAAAATATGAAACATGAAAACCAATTGGCTCTTTACCCTACGCAGCTACAAAGCGCCGTAAACATGGATTAACAAGTTACAACGCACACGCATGCATAAAAATAAATATATTTTTTTCAAACGCAACACTCTTAAGCAGCACACACCGTATTGAATTAAATCCAAACCACCCCGCCCACCCACTTTGCAAATCATTCTGTGACACCATGCTGGTACCCGACAAATACCGCACACGGCCACCGCTGCCGAAAATGCATAGCGTCTACCGCTTATTGTAGTGCCCAGACCAGCGTCCCAGCCATGATCTTACCCGTTCGACATAAGAACAAAAACTGATTCAAACGGGTACGCGTCACCTCTATTTATAAACTAACCGTATATGGTTTAGTCACTTAGGTGCGAGTGTGTGCAAATGCCAACGTTACCGAAAATCGATAGCGCTTATTGCATCGCCCGGAGACGACGTTGCTCGTGTGGGATAAGAGCAACAACTGATTTAAACGGACATGCGT
The DNA here is from genome assembly GCF_030247195.1 of Topomyia yanbarensis. NCBI lineage: Eukaryota > Metazoa > Arthropoda > Insecta > Diptera > Culicidae > Topomyia > Topomyia yanbarensis. Next base: position 7,402,018 of record NC_080670.1, on the reverse strand, counting down.
TGCTTCTATTTATGACTTTTCGTGTTTCATTGAGCAACTAAGCTGCCCTCTTTTGACGGCTGTGTCTGAGAAATCTGCCTCACGAATGGTATTTTTCCCGTTTTTTGTGAACTTTTTAATTTTACCAATTTCCAAAAGTCTACTTTTATTGGGGAGATATTAAATGATTACCAATATTTAAGTTAGGTGTTTCTGAATCGGTTGGTGTATGAATGATTAAAATCCATCTAGTAATATCGGAGTTATAAGCGTGCAAACCTTACATAGTTTCGTTACATGGGAGATAGTTTAGATTTTAGAATGACACCTAGCCCCAGATAGTGGAGTAAGACATTTTTAATGTCAAAAGAAATCGAAAGACGATTGAACAACGGTAAAGAATAATTTTAATATTAAATTATTTTCTTTCAGATTTTGTTTTTCCTCCGGCTTTATTTCCTGCTGTGTCGAAAAGGAACGGAACTACCGTGGATGTGCGCTCGTGGGTTGGAGGATTAAGCTTTCTCGTGCTCCACAAGTGGAATGTTAATATCAACATTTTTGTTCAAATTCGAATACAACGCAGCAGGCGTAGCTTAACAACTAGGAAGGGGTGTTTCGTCTATCATCGTGTTTTTTTATTTCTCCTTCTCGGAAATGTGTTCGAATACGCCGCGGTGCCTGTATCCCGAGGGGTGAAAGGAAATTGGAAAAGTAGTCCATTTTTTTGTTCATTTGCTTGTGGGAGTTAAATTGTCGCTGGGTTGTTGAAACACTTGATCGGATTGCGACAAAATTTAGTATTACGGAATGCAGAATTATTTTTAGCCGATAAAGGCTGAACGGATATCCCGTTGGTAATTTTTCATCAATATATTTCAATTTAGAATTATTCGCAATCATGCTTCGTTTCTATGAAACTGGAGTCGGCTTCCATGGAGCGACGGCGTTATTCCACATAATAGGTAATGTAATCAAATTTTCTTTATTTTTCGTCCCTCTCTTTCAGGTGAGTAGCTGGCATTCGCCTGCTGTGTTTGACAATGGAATTCGATCCTACTGGCATACAGGTAGGATTGCTGGCATTTTTTGATTGCGATTTGGAAATAGATTTACTTTCGTCGACTCACGGGCCTCAGGCAAGAAGAGGGTTTGGACTTGGTACGAGCAGATTAAATTCCCGGCTATGGTAAGGTGCGTTTCGAAGGCTTTAAAAAAATTTATATCGTTGCGATAATATCACATGGAATATTTAAAGTTTCTGATTTCACAAGCTCTGTTTTGTAAACTTGTATGTATTGTTGGTGAAAAAGTTGATTGTTTGTTGACCACATCACGTTTGCACCTGGTGAAGATCACACGTTTCCAATCTACTGGATAAGGTAAGTTCTTATTTCACAGTGTCTTGATTTAAATCTTATTGGTAAATCGTACAAAGAGTTTTCATTAAAAGTTACAGAATTGCCAGCCTTATTAATGAACAGGTATTTTCCATCGCGATAGCGCCTCTTGTTGTAGTAGCAAGAAACGCGTTCAAAAGTTACCGTGAAAGAAACGTCAATAACTTACTATAAGTTATAGATATTGTGTATTTGGACATTCTGACACATTATTTCCTCATGTACGAAGTTCTTAAATGTAATTTGGCAAAGAAGAACCAGTGAAAGTCCGAGTCTGAATAGACAAAAGATTTTGTCCCGTTCTTTGTTTTTGATTCCCTTTTAGTCCAGAATATTTACTCACTGAAGCAGGAGGTCTTTGAAACAGCATACCCCATGCTCTAGCAGATTCACCCATGTCAGTTTGGAATCGCTGACTACGCCATTTACCTCAACGTTTAGGCGGGTACCTAGACGCGGTACTCTTTTGTAAGGATCTTATCTCCAGCAACGTAATTTGCTTACTTTAGAATGGAAACCAATATCCCAGGCCTATTCGGCTGGACTTTTTTTTTAAGATTTCATGGTTTTTATGTTATTTTATGTTTTTATGTTTTTACGGTTTTATGACTTGGTTTTTGCGTTTAGGTTTATGTTTCTGTTTATATGTTTTTGTTTTCATGTTTTTGTGCTCTTGTGTCATATTTTTGTTTTAATGTTGTAATGTTTTTATGGTTTTGTTTTTATGTTTTTGTTTTTAAGCTTTTATGTTGTTTTCATGTTTTTATGGTTATATGTTTATATGTTTATATGTTTATATGTTTATATGTTTATATGTTTATATGTTTATATGTTTATATGTTTATATGTTTATATGTTTATATGTTTATATGTTTATATGTTTATATGTTTATATGTTTATATGTTTATATGTTTATATGTTTATATGTTTATATGTTTATATGTTTATATGTTTATATGTTTATATGTTTATATGTTTATATGTTTATATGTTTATATGTTTATATGTTTATATGTTTATATGTTTATATGTTTATATGTTTATATGTTTATATGTTTATATGTTTATATGTTTATATGTTTATATGTTTAGATGTTTATATGCTTATATGTTTATATGTTTATATGTTTATATGTTTATATGTTATATGTTATATGTTTATATGTTTATACGTTTATATGTTTATATGTTTATGTGTTTTTATGCTTGTATATTTTTTTGTTTTGGCGTATCTTTGTTTTTATGTTGCTTTTATGTTTTTTTTGGTTTTATGTTTTATGTATTATGTTGGTTATATCCTGTGTATTCTTATTTTCACTTGCAACACAGGAACAAATGTCCAAAATTTCCTAATCCCAAAATTTACCTATTCAATATGTTCGACTTATCCGATTGACAGCATACCAATCTAGCACCGTTTAGGGAATCCAAAAATCTGCACCATCGTTCAACACATTTGCAGCGGAAACATTTTTCGACAGAGTCCGAGAGCTACTGCCAAAATCATTCAAAACTATAATGAACATCGTCGGGTAGATTAGCATCAGAACCTCCGTCTCTCTTAGACACTCAACTCGACCGGTCTTCACTTTGGTGGCTGTTCGAAACCAACTACCGGAACGAAACCCCGTTAGCACGTCATTCCATTAGCATGACAAATAAATAGGAATCAAATTCCATTAGACGCGCTTTCTAACGATGATGTCGCAGTTACTGTTGTAAAGAGAGAGTGTGCGTGTCAAAAGTTGATGGGTTGGTCCAGAGGGTGAAGATACCAAATGTTTGGTACGCGGTCGGAATTACCAAGTAAGGATTCCAGAATTTCCGATAGACTATACAACGGGATGCTGGAGCTGGAGGAAAGGGATTGCCATCGTCGGTTTATAGCACGTTCTGGGAATTCGTTTCGCTTGAATCAAATTAGTACGTCCATAATGGCATTCTGTCTAGTCGATGCTGGTACTACTGTTGGTTTCGCTGTTAGCGATTACCTACTCGCATTAATGAAAAGTTATTTGGTTGTTCGGTCTTTGCTAGCAAGTGTTCTTAGTTATCATTCATTCAGTACGAACTATTTGCAAATTACTTTCGGATTATGTCAAACGCATTTGTATTGCACCAACTGAAGAATATACCAGGAAAATCTCCTTCAACTTAATACAACATAACTGTCATTACTAAGTTTGCACCTCTTCTACCAGAAGCAGAACCCCTTGCGATTCGTCGTCGTCGAATTGTAACTTTTCTGGAGAATGAAGTAAACTTTTCGTAATCACTTACTGCCGTTGCTGCTATTCCAACGATAGAAAGAAAGTGTAGTATAAACAGTTAGAACTGAAGAGAAGCAAACAGACTGCTACACCTTCCCCCCATTTAGCGATGCTGCTGCCTTCCGATTCTCGCTGAAAGTACAATAATAGGATTACACAGATTACCGTTACCACCCATCAGGCCCAGTAGATGAGACACATTATGTGTTTTATGTTGTGTTCTATTTCTCGAAAAAAGCATTTTTCCGCTAACTCAACCACATCGTCCTCATGCCGTCAAACAATAACCGCGGTTCGTATGGCGTTAGAAAAACTTTTTCACCAAGGTTGTTTTTTTTGTTGCTGTTGTCTCTTCCTCCAGAGAGCCTTCTCAGAAGGACCGGGCGGGGAAAATGACAATCGTGCGTATTACGCGGAATTCGCGGGGTTTGTGCGTGACAGGAATCTTGCCACCCTAGTAGCTGCGTTGTCATCGTTTGTGCAACGAAGTGAAAAATGATCGCTCACGTAGATCGGTAACGCGATTAGCTAATGGCTGATGAAGTGCTACCATAATCGCACCCCGGCACGTATCTGGGGCTTTTGTCGTCGGAATGATTGGCATATCGGATCGTGGTTCGGGTTCGATACGTTTGAGGGAGGAGGGGCAATTTGATCCAGAGAACATATTTCAGCATAAATCAACCTGTTTTCCACTTAGGATAGTTGTTTGATAATAATTCAATGTTGTCGAACAGGATACGTCATGTCACGTCATTCAAATATAGAAAATGATTAATCATTTTGTTTATTTGACGAGAATTTAGCATAGGCACTGAATGTTTATGTAGGGCCATTCTGGTGAAACTTTCTAATAAATACAGTTAATGTTGCCGAAAACGGAACTCGAAATCGCAGAATTAAAGTGCTGAATACCTTAAACTGGTTATAATAAAAAGACTCTCGGCTCAGTTTGAGATGATAATTGCAATCTGTGTTAATTTTAATATTTGATTCTAATCCAATAGAGCTATTACCTTCCACCTCCGACGGTAAAAATGCGTATGAATAAAAACAAATAGCTTTCATAAACAAATTTTCAGCCAGTAGGATATGAGTTGTATACCTCCACTACATGATCGATTCAGGGTTGTTTTTCGGTAGCCTTTCATTTGAAAGGATCCACCTAATTCATTCAGTTAAATTCACTTCTTAATTTTATGACCAAATCTCCCCAACAAGTCTTAACAAACGTGCTTGTTCGCTTGCGTTTGTAATCTCCCGAATCGAAATTGTCTCCAAACCTACCATCAATTGAAAGCCGCAGCCAACGAAATCAAGATTACCCATCAGTACCTAATGGCTTTCCTTTATCCGCGACAACAGCTTTCGGCAGTCGCTCAAGCAAACCACGAAAACAATCATGACGATGTTCTTTTTATGTCCATAAAAAAAACCTCCCATCAGCAACATTGTGTAGTCCAGAGATTTTTTTCTCCGATACCACTGACGGACGCAATTTGGGCAACCTCAAGCATCACCATTCAGAAAATCCGGTCATCCTTTGTGCTTCCTTAACAATTCGAACCTACCATCCTCCGACTTCGGGCGATGAGCCTGATGAAGAAGTTTGTAGTCCAGATTCATCATTCTTCCTCTTGTCGATGGCAACATTTTCTCTTCTCAAAAATGGCAGCCACCATCCACCATGCCGAACTGGAAGCAACAGTGGCACGACCGTTTTACGATATGTTCTTCAGAGTCCAAAAAAGTTCGAATCAAGTAACGAATAGAGAAAAAAAACACCCCATCGAGTGGGTGGGCTTTGATAAAGATTAATTATTTTCTCCCTTTTAATACCCAAAGAGGATCATTTTGCTCTCCTTGGTTCGCAGAAGATGCTGCCTTGCTCAAGGACTGGACGCACCAAGGGATATTGTTATAACAATCTATACAGGTAATCTTCGATACAACGTACCCTCGATATAACGTACCCTCGATATAGCGTCATTCGATATAACGTACATTTTTCCTCGATATAACGTACATATTTTTTAATTTATTTTTCAGGTCCAAATTTATCTTCAATTGCGCATGTATTCCGTATTTTAAGAATTCAGTATGTCACACACACAATCTTAAAACGTACTAATTGGGCTTCTAATGAGCATGTTAGGAATTGGCTACTTCATTGAAGGTTACGAGAGCGATTTTTTTTTTCAATTTCATTTGCGTATGATCGTGATTTAATAAAACCAACCATTTATCTCAATAAATAACCCAATATCAGCAGGGGAGCCCGAGGCTAGTTGGCGGTTGGGGTAAGTTGGCGGAATCCCTTTTTCTCCGTTTCTATTAGACATATAGCACTGCCTCTCGTCATGTACCTCAAGTTATGTGAAACCCATTATCCAATGTGTTTTGGTTGCAAAACATTTTGTATGGAAGTTCTGGGCGATATTGTGTTTTCGAGCATACCTAGTAAATTTCCTAAATTTTAAACACTTTGTGTTATTTAGGGTGATGGCGGTGCTGCTCGCGGGGCAAGTTTGCGGTCTATTTACGATGCAAAAATAGTCATCAAAAAATTTATTTCTGGAATTCACTCCAAAGTAAGAAAATCTTTTTCTTGTGTATCTTGTCAATGCAGGAAACATTTACTTCGGCTAGTCACCTGAAGAATTTCGAAAATTTGCTATTGAATATGGTGTACGCGTCAATGTCAATATTCCGGGATATTGAGACTGAAATATAATAGCAAATGTCGATTAATATACAGTTTTCTTGAAAAGACATTCAGCACGTTCCAAAAAGACCCATGAAGTGTTTGATTCTCTATTTGATTGCTTATTTTATGGTGTATCCATACATACCGCCAACTTACTCCGCGGCCGGGGTAAGTTGGCGGTTTTTCCGCGTCACATATTTTTGTCTCTAAAAATAGAGACAATGCATCAAATATTTCAATAAAATTCAGGGATGTTGCCAACAGTCTGCCCTTCCATGCCACGTGTTCTATTTTGCAAAATCTAGGTACATCAAAACGGTAAAAAATGAAAACTGAAAACACAGCCAACTAGCCCCGGTCTCCCCTAAGTACTAATACGATTAATTTCCACGGCATGCTATGCCACAAAAAGAATGAGAGATCATATTTGTAGTTACACGAACAACTGTGCACGCTTCACGACCGGTTTGGGGTATTTAGGAAATCGGTTAGCGGACTGAAATATATCTTCAGAAATTTTTGAATCGTGGATACAAGTGGATCTTTATACTCTATTCTAATGATTAAAGTTCATAAATTGCTTTTATTGTATGAGGCGCAGACGGTGGGAATATTAAAAACACTTTACAAGCCCAGACAAAATAATAATTAATGATTTAATAATTAGGAAAGGAGTCAGAATAGAGAATATTTTCGGAGGTAGAGATAGCGTAGTTGGTAACTCGATTGCCTTGTACGCAGCTCACCTGGGTTCAATTACCAACCCCGCACATAGTGTTAGAGATTTTTCTAAAGAGATTTCTCTAACCCAACAAAGAGGCGAATGACCCTAAAGTTAAAACCTCTAAAATCAAAATAAAAAAAAATATTTTCAAAAAATTTAATTCATATAAGCTAAAAAAATGATTATGGCATCTTTTTTATGGATCCACTATAATTTTCTTATTAGAAAAGTTGTTTCGCACTGCTAGGTAGGTAAGATTTTCAAAATTAGTTACGCGTTATCAACATTCTACAAAATAAAGTACCACGAACAACAATTCTTTGAACATTTTGCATGCTTCGATATAACGTACAATTCGATATAACGTACAATTTTTAAACCGAGATGTACGTTATATCGAAGTTTACCTGTAGATAGCAGTCCCAGCCAGTACAAATTAAAACAACAACAAAGCGAATCGAAAAAGGAAAGTTCGTCGCTTCTCCGTCATGGGAAAGCGAATGGCCATAAAGGCGAAAATAGCGTTTTCGTCGAAATCATTAACGACGCTTTGTACAGCTTGTTTTCAACTATCCGGACCGACACTCGACCCAAACAACGGATCCCTCTTCGAGATATCACAACATTTGTTGCTTCCCAGGCGAGTTTTCGTCTTCTTGTGCTGTACGAGATTGTGTAGTCTGTTCATTTTTTTTTTCACCGAGGAGAGTCAGCGAAAAAGTACCTGTTACACTTACCGTTTTTTTTTTCTTTCTTCGTTACTTTTTTCCACTGATCAATATGCTAAAAGCGAATCCACTCAATTGATTAATGCGCAAAAAATGTGGAAGATGATGAAGGCAAGGTTTCGAAAGCAAACCCTGTCAAATTAGAAAGAATGGTAGAATGGTACCCAATTAAACCAGAGTAATAACATGACGGCCTCCGTTTATTAGGGGCAGGAAAACTGTTCAAAAGATATGACTAACTGGAGAAATTAATGTATCCATACAGTTGTAAATAAAAATGATTAGAATTTTATTTAACATAATTTTTCATCATAAAAAGTAACAAAGAACAAAACATAAAACATAAAACATAAAACATAAAACATAAAACATAAAACATAAAACATAAAACATAAAACATAAAACATAAAACATAAAACATAAAACATAAAACATAAAACATAAAACATAAAACATAAAACATAAAACATAAAACATAAAACATAAAACATAAAACATAAAACATAAAACATAAAACATAAAACATAAAACATAAAACATAAAACATAAAACATAAAACATAAAACATAAAACATAAAACATAAAACATAAAACATAAAACATAAAACATAAAACATAAAACATAAAACATAAAACATAAAACATAAAACATAAAACATAAAACATAAAACATAAAACATAAAACATAAAACATAAAACATAAAACATAAAACATAAAACATAAAACATAAAACATAAAACATAAAACATAAAACATAAAACATAAAACATAAAACATAAAACATAAAACATAAAACATAAAACATAAAACATAAAACATAAAACATAAAACATAAAACATAAAACATAAAACATAAAACATAAAACATAAAACATAAAACATAAAACATAAAACATAAAACATAAAACATAAAACATAAAACATAAAACATAAAACATAAAACATAAAACATAAAACATAAAACATAAAACATAAAACATAAAACATAAAACATAAAACATAAAACATAAAACATAAAACATAAAACATAAAACATAAAACATAAAACATAAAACATAAAACATAAAACATAAAACATAAAACATAAAACATAAAACATAAAACATAAAACATAAAACATAAAACATAAAACATAAAACATAAAACATAAAACATAAAACATAAAACATAAAACATAAAACATAAAACATAAAACATAAAACATAAAACATAAAACATAAAACATAAAACATAAAACATAAAACATAAAACATAAAACATAAAACATAAACACATAAAACATAAAACATGAAAAAGATGAAATGAAAAATAAAACATCAAGCACATGAAAAATGTGAAAAACGTGGATAACATGTTTAAAATAAAACACATGAAACCCATGTAACGCATAAAAAACATTACAAACATAAAATATGAAAAGGATGAGCCTTAGCTTGAGCTTGTGCGACCACCCGCTGGCTGGCACTCCGTTGTCAACCTGCACTAGATGAAATTGCACAGGGAATCAGTAGATAATTAACCCTTTCATGCCCAACTTTTTTCCAGTGAATGTAGGGTCTCAAAACTATTTTTCCTTGAAAACGGTGAGATCAAGATACACGAAAAGTCTTTTTTTCATAAAGATAGGTGCTTCCCTTGCAGCGCTAGAAGCTACTCAATTTTTACTTTCCTATGCTCAATACAATTCTCCTACAAATAGTTCAATAGTTCAATTGCATGGAAAACGTAGCCAAAGACAGTCTAAATTGATAAGTTTTATTAGTTTTCAAAAATATATATGAAGATATATGAAAAATTCATTTTTCATTGTCAACGTAAACTGTTCCTGGCAGCACTGCTCGATCGGAATCCAATCAGACTATTTGAAATAACTTCAGTTCTAAAGCTGATCCTTGTAACTGTTAATGCTCAAATGAAAGGCAATAGTCACATTTATTAGCCTTATACTACGTTCACACTACAGAGTTAAAACATGTTATAATAATTAGCAACAAGAAAAATGTCATCAAGATAGCGTTAAAACACGTTTTAACTCGTAGTGTGAACATAGTATTACTTGTTTTTGCGAGCAAATCTTGCCTCAATCAAAAGTTATAGCTGTTTAACAACGTTTTTGTCCACAAACAACATGGGCATGAATGGGTTAAGCTTGGATGTAGCAAAACATCTTTCAATGTGCAACTCCTGGTAATCCTAAAGTGTTTATTGATCAATACCGGCACCGGTCACGCCAGAACCTAGATCGCGGAATGTTAGTCCGACATTTGCTTTTGCTAGAGGCCCTATATACTACTGCGAACTCCACAAGTATCACGGGAGGAACTTATGTGTTAGTAAGTATAGGGGTCAGTTTACTTCCGCTATGAAGCCAAAGACCGACACCAGAGAGGTAACGCCACTATCTGGACTAGATATCGGCCGCTTCAACTCATTCATGGACCGGGGACCAACGGCGTGACCACAAATTTTATCACCTCAGAAAAATTTCAGCGATCTCGGCTGGGATTGAACCCAGACCAACGCTTACCACTCAACCACCGGCGCCGTCACAACATAAAAATGAAAAACATGACAAACATTAAAACTATAAAAAGCTTCAAGAACATAAAAAGATGAAAAATATGAAAAACATAAAGAAGATGAAAAAGATGAAAAACATGTCAACATAATAGATGAAAAACAAAAAATTTGAAAGACAAGAAAAACGAAAAAAACTTGAAAAACGTAAAAAACATTAAAAACCTTAAAAACATCAAAGAGATGAAAAAGATAAATAGCATGAAAGGTGAAAAATATGAAAAGCATGAAAGGATGTAAAAGATGAGAGATGAAAAATATGACGAACATGGAAGATGAAAAGATAAAACATATAAAAACTTGAAAAAAGTGAAAACAGTAAAACACATGAAAAACACAAAAGAGATGAATACGATGAAAAACAGGGAAACAAAAAACGTAGAACACATGGAAAACATGAAAAACGAGAAAGACATGAAAAACATGAGAGACATAAAGAGCATGCAAACATAAAAACCATGAAAAACATAAAAAACATCAAAAATATGAAAACATAAAAAAAAACATTAAACCACAAAAAAACGTGAAAACATTAAAAACGAAAAACGTAAAAACACGAAGAACATGGAAAACAAAAACATGACAAACATTCATATTATGAAAAACATGAAAAACAAAAAAAAATATAAGAAAACAAAACAAAACAAACTGAAAACGGAGGTAGTAGGCGTAGCGTAGTGGTAAATCGCTTTCCTTGTACGCAGCGCACCTGGGTTCGAGTCCCGACCCCGCACATAGGGTTAGAAATTTTGTCATAAGAGATTTTTCTATACTGAAGAGGCAAATGACCTTAAGGTTAAAACCTCTATAATCGAAATAAAAAAACTGAAAACCACGAAAAACATAGAAAACAAAAAAACCTGAAGTACACGAAAACATCAAAAACATGAAAAACAAAACAACATGAGATACATGAAAAACATTACAAACATGAAAAACGCGCAAACATGAAAAACATAAACTTAAAAAACATGAAAACACAAAAAATATGAAAAACATCAAAAACGTGAAAAGCAAGCAAAAGAAAAAATCATTTAACATAAAATAAAGAAGTATCGATGTAACTGGCTGCAAGTTTAGAGTTACACCGAAAAGATTTAATAGACGTTTGAAACTTCTTTTGCAACGTCAGTCACTATTTCAGTCCAATTACACAGATGTACACATTCATTTCAGATCAAGCTGTACCCATATCGAACAAATTCGGATCCCGTTCAGTTTCGTCGTTGGTGCAGAAAGTTGCAACAAGCATCCCCGTAAAACGTATAACAAAACCAGAGAACTACCTCCCTCCCGTTTTCTCATTCCATGCGCAACCGTCTCCTTCCGGCTTCTAGGCCTCGCAGGGTAAAATTTTAATTCATTCGTATGCTCCGTTCCCTGAAATTTATATCTGCCCAAAAAATGCCAAGTCCCGACGATTGCCACCGATTCACATTTTCACGCATAGCTCACATGACTGTGTGTGTGGGATGAGTGCACGAGAAAGCTTGCCACTTTGACAGGCTTTTATTAACAGCGTTATACCAATGATAATAAAAACAGTAATTTGAATGCTTTCGAGGAACAATTCATACATATTACACTCATTAGATAAAACAAAAACCTTTTCTCCAAGTTGGTAACATGTGCGAAGGATGTGTGAGCGTATGGAATTCGTGGTCTCACTGGATGGGGGAGTATGCAAATTAAATAAGAAACGATTAAATTTGAATTATTTAGTCTATTGTTTTGGTACAAGGGGAAAACAGTCTGCTGCTAGCTTGGTTAGGTTAGCGTCACCGAGTGGATTTTAATGATTTCATATGATTCGTATGGTCGTGTAGGGAAATCCAGCAACTGAACGAATTGTTCACAAACAGTATGCAAATCAGACGGCAGAGAGTGCTTCCCTGCGATGCACTGGTAGCCAAATGTAACGCGGTGAAACTAGGTGGATAATTTAAATGACGACCATTTTATCATAATTAAAACTCAATTTCATGTCTGTGTGTGACAATGGAAAACTTTCCAATTAAAATGGTACAATTCACTGAACACAAACTAAAAACAACAAATGTAATACAGAGATAATTTGCACTCACTCGATGAGGTTATTCATCTTTCCCTGCACAGACTGCAAGGGCGGATAATGTTTTTGAACTCGCTATCCAATTCCCATTGTAGCTTCGTCTACACGTGTGCTTTCAAGTAGCCACACAATGCCATTTCATTCAGAATAACGTATTTTTATTGCTTTTCACACCACACAGCCATTAACCCATCCCCAACTGTTCTATCCGCAGCTCGGCTGAAACACTACATTGGTTCAGAGAATCTGGGTCATATTTGTTCTCGTTTTGGGATTTGACAGTGTTCATATTTTCGTATAATTCATGACGACCGCGATGCGTTTGCTCTGCGAGTGGATATGTATGTGTGAGTATGTGAACGTGGGATTCCCAGTTGATTTATAACCGCAAAAGAGGGCTACTTACAACGAGTGGCCCCTCGTAAAATGTGACAAATAGAGATCATGTTCGAAAATGGTTGTACTATTCTTCGACCGATGGTGGGGGTGGTAATTTACTTTACTGATTGGGAAGGCTCTATTTTGGCGAACAAGGGGTCAGTCATAAATTCCATTATCAGCTTACGTGCAGTTTTATTGCAGAATTCCGAAGCGCTATAATGGTCATTTCAAATATTTATTTCGATGTGCCACAAGGAGGTAACTTAGGTGAGTTGCTGTTTGTACCATCTGGTAACGAACTGGTCGTGATGTCAGTTTAGTGTTAAACCATTTGAAATCAATTTTCACTATTAGAAAGATTACATTTCTTATTTCCAAATTATTACCAAACAAAAATGAAAGAAAACATGTGGAAATACACGGAAAAAATATTTTAACGATAACATCTCTCTTAGAAGATAAAGGTGAATGATGAAATCTATGTTAAAAAGCCTTTTGAATTTGGATATTCGCCAGCTGACTAATTATTATCAGACAAATCTCAACTCAAGTGTAGTTCCAACGACTAAAATTTTCTTTCCAATGTCCGAGCTAATACTAACTCACAAGAGCACTTCTATTTGCCCAGAAATTGCTATCAGTTCGGAAATAGCTCGGACGTGACGGTCATAACTTAGTCAGCTCGCTTTCGAGCTTAATTAAAAATTAAGCACCAAAGTAGCCGTGATGTTCAACTATTTCCTCGCTCGACAGGAGACTTCCACTTTCCCTCTCCTTTTTTCCCTTCTCTCACCCGTTTAATCTCGGACACCGACAGAGTGTAAAAATATCACTCGAAGAAGCGGACAGAAAAAAGTTTTTCTTCGATAGTCACGTACTATGTTGTTGCTGGTGCTCCTAGCTGCTGTATGTGTTCACAGCCTACTGCCGGTGATCGTCAGCAGATACCCACACCCATCGTTCAACAAAGGATAATAATTAAAAGATAATCCAATCTACGTTTCGACCTTCCCGCCCTTCAGGCCTCCTTGGAGCAATGATTCGACCAGTCTTGTATTTTTCGCTCTCTGCTTCAAATTTAATTAACTGTCACCCAAAGTGGTGATGATGGTGGTCTGGTGTGTAGCACTTGGTTGACTTGGGCTTCGGATGATTACCTTGGCAATGAGGTGGAAAATAAAGTCATAAGCAGTTCTCTTTTAAACTGTTAGCTGATGAAGAGAATATCCACTTTCAGTTTTGATTTGACACTACCGTTAGTTAGTTTTGAATTTAGGAGTTGACATTAGAGTTGCAGTTTGGCTCCATCTAAATTTTCCATAATTTCAATTCTCATCGTTTCAAGTGACAAATGTATCAGAAATGATGTTTCCGTTATCTTCGTTGCTATACAAATGTTTAGAAGCTATTCCGAACAGGTAACTCGAAGGTAAACAGTTACCGAGCACGCACATAAACTCCTGTCTGCCTTTAAAAAATTGATCCATGATCCATGAAACGATGTGCACGCAGCACTCCAACGCCTCCCTCGACGACCCAACGATAGCAACCTTGGCTCACGGCCTCCTCCAAACACTGTCGCTTTGACATCGCTAACCAGAACCCATCAATAATAAATGGAATCGTTTTGCTCCACGCGATTGTTTTCCTGTGCTGCAACCCCGCAATCCACGGTCAGTCAAGAAAGCAAACCCGCTTGCTTGGATGCTGACTTTCTTAAAATTTCCGCCCCGTTGGGACAATCCAGTTGCTAGGTGAAGGTTTTCTAGTGAATTTTCATGGCCTACCAAGTTTGAGCATCGCGTGTCCGAAACCAATGCTCAATTTGAAAATCATGATGGGTGTTCGTCCTTGCCGTATATTTGAATAGACCAAGTTGTCAGTGGGATTGGGAGCAGTTGAAAAATAGCACAAAATCAAATTGGCTATTTGAAAAAATATATATATATATATTTGTTTGACAATGGAGAGTCCTTGGCCGGCTTAACCCGCAACGGTCCCATTGCGGTCAAGCAAACCATCTGGTCCACCTTCCTGGTGAGTTTACTTGTTTCCGTATTTTCCCAGCCGAATTGGTATAGAAAATGAAATGCTGACTGAATCAAAACAACAGCACAGTTAGTACATTGTTTTTCCATTAAGCACACCATATGAAAGTGCACCTTGAATTGGAATGTCTGAAAGTTGACCATTTTTGCAGAAACTTTCTCGGAGTTTTTCAGTTTTTGCTTCATTCCGGAATATGAACCCCGCTCCACCAGCGCACACCGAATGCGATAAACGGGGTGGTGACATAGAGAGTGAGAGAGAATTTACTCTTACCTGTTCGGCACTAAAACGCTCGAGTTCCATTTTCCGAAAAATACTTTTACCAGGAGTTTTCGTTTATTAGTATGTGGCATGCAATAAAATGGCAATAAAATGGAGCAACTTGATATGGTGCAGATTCGGTGGAAACAACCGAACAAAAAATACCAACAGAAATCTCACCGCCTGCTGCCACGCTCCGTCCAGCCGCCCCACGAATGGATCCAATATATCCCTCACTGTTTTCGTTTTCTGTCCCATTGCGGTGTGTGGGGAGAGAGGAAGCTCCACGTTTGCATGGTAACAACCGAAGGGCGCCCTAGGCGATTGTTTTACCTTGTACGCTTTTTGGCCATACCGAAGTGGCCCCCTCACCCCCGTACTACCACCAGCGACGAAGGTTGCTGTAATCTACGAAATGATTTCGAAATCAAATTCGCCGTAGGGTGCGAGAATTTCCGGCAGCCGCGCGATGGCTACAGGATCCAGACTTTCTCATTTCCGGCCGATGCCTAGATTGTGTACGGTAACGAGTTTTCAGAAAAGGAAGATTAGTGCAATTCGTTTACAGGCGCGCTCTTCTCCCCCGGATGGATTTGAATATTTTATGCCCGTTAAACTTGTTTTTCCTGTGCTAGGATGAGGGTTTGTTTATTCTTTGTTCGAGGGACGGTGAGATTTGATTTGAAGCTATTACATTTCATTTGGAGATTTGGTTTCCGTTTCTGCAATTAGTAGGAAAACATTGGCACCGTCGGAGGTGGTCGATGTGGCTAAATCGACTAACAGAGTAGAAGAATAGGAAAACAGAAAATGAATATTAGAAGAATAAAAATAGATTAATAGAAGAGAATAAGGAATAAAGGAATAGAAAAATAACAAATAAGATAAATAACATTGGAAGATTTAAAAAAATACCAAAAAATAGAAGCATAGACAAAGAGATACAGAAATAGAATAAAATAAATCAATATAAAACTAGTAGAATGATAGTACAAAAAATAGAATAGAAAAAAACGAATAATATAAAAATGAAAAACAAAATTAATCGAAAAACAAAAATCTAGAAGAAATAAGAATTGAACAATAAAAACAAAGCATATTGGAATAATATGAAATGCAAAATTTCAAAATAAATGGAAAAGTGGTAGAAAACATAAATATATAAACAAAAATAAAATTAAAAAAACAGAAGGAGAGAAAAATAAAAGAATAGAAAAGAACAGAAATTTAGAGAAAAAGAGGAACATAGCAATATAAACAAAGCATATCAGAAGAATAATGAAAAATTCCAATAAATAGAAGGATACAAGCACAGAAGAATAATTAAATTTAAGAAAATAATATTGAAGAATAAAAGATTAAAAGGAAAAAAGTATAGTGAAAAAGAGAAGAATAACAAAATGGAAGAAAACAGGGATAATATAGTATAAGAAACGAAGAAAATAATTCAAATACGAAGAATAGAAAAATAAAGGATAAGAAGAAAAAAATATAAAGGCTCAGAAAACAAACTAGAGGGGGACAAGAGAAAATAATAGTGGAACCAAAGACGAAAAAAGAGAAATAATTTACAAACTTAGTACAAAATAAGAATTGAAGATCATAAATGGAAGATTTCAATATAAGAAAATAAAAATGGATAAAAAAAATAAAGAATAGAGAAATTAAAATATAAAAAATGGAAAAATTGACGAATATGAACAAAAAGATATCAGAACAATAAAAAACAGAAAATAGTAGCTTGGGAGAATAGAAGAACAGATAACTAAATTTTTTTATGAAATGAAAGAATGGTAATACAGAAGATCAGATGAATAGAAGAATATAAGAAAACAAAGGATAAGGAAAATGAAAAAAATGTAAAAAAGAATATAACGGAACGAATTGAAGGAAAAGAAGAAAAAAAGCGAAAGAAGTAATAGAACAATATGACCAGAAATATTTAAGATATAGTAGAACAAAGTAATACAAAAAATAGACGGAATGAGAACAAGTAGGATAGTAAGTAAAATGGAAGAATTAAAATAAACAGGGAAAACATAATGGAAGAATAGAAGATGAAAAAGTAGAATAAAAACAGGGAATAGAAGAGTAGAAGAAATATAGAAGGAAATAAGTAAAGAAAACCAGAAGAATACAAAAATGCAGTGAAGATTCGATTTTATTAGCCCCCGATTTTGTCTGCCGTAGATTTTTTTAGCTTTTTGACCCAATTGTGTAGTCCTCAAAGGAACTTTTTTATGAGGTCTAGGAGACGAACCAAGTCAAATTTGAGTAACTCCTTTTTGACCATATTTTTGTTAAATTAAATATGTAAAATACGCAAAAATGACAATCTGGAATTTTTATTTTTTGATTGTTGCACCGGAAGACCCCCTTAAAGAAAAAATATTCTAAATAAACAAAAGGCGTTATGAGGCTATGTCTCGGGACTAAAGAAGAATATATTAACAGCTTCGGTTTATGAAATGAAAGAAAAGAGTATGTCCTGATTTTGTCAATATCTCCATTTTGTCAGCCTAAAATACACCAAGAGAGCGACACAACAACGGGTCTTCACTGTCTTAATTCACAATATTTAAAGCAACAGAAATATGAAAAAAAAGAAAATAGGGGAACAACACTAAGAAAAAAGAATAGAGGAATAGAAGAAAAGAATATAAGAATAAAAAACAAGATAGTAAAATAGAAAACAAGAATAAAATAGTAGAAAAATAAGAGAAAATAATATAAAATTAAAGTAAAAGAAGAATAGAAGAATTTTGGCAAAGAATATCAAAGCAATATAAAAATGCGAAGAATAGAAGATAAGAAGATTGGGTCAATAGAACACCAAGAAAACAAATGAATAGAAAAAATACAAATAACCAAAAACACTAGAACAATAGAAAATAAAAAACGCGAAAAAAATCAAAATAAAATATGTAGGAATAGAAAAACAGAAAAGAGGAATAGAATGATAGAGGAATCGAAGAAAATATTGTAGGAAACTTCTTTTAAGAAAATTTGTTGAACTTCAGAAAAGGAATTTTATAAATTTTAGTGAAGTAAAATCCAGTAAAGCTATGGAAACTCTACTAAAGATATCAAAACTACAGAAAAGTGCGGCTATAAACTGGATAATAGAATGAAAGAAGAAAAGAAGGAATCAAGAATCGAAATAGATCAATAGAAAAAATAGAGGAATAGAAATAGAGGAATAGAAAAATAAAAATTAGAAAAATAGACAAATCAAATGATATAAAAACGAAACAGCAGAAGAATAAAAAGATTCAAAGAATATGAGCAGAGGAGATCAACAGAAGAGAAGAACAAATGGATATTAGAAAAATGGAAAAAAGAAAAAAAATCCTAAAGAAAAACTACAATCGAACAACACAAACATATACTATTAGAAGCATACCACAAAAGGAGAATAGAGGAATAGCAGAATAGATGAATATATAAACCAATATAAAATAGAAGAAGACAGGAATAAAACGATTGAATGTCAAGAATAGAAAATTAGAGAAAAAGAATATAACCAAAGAATATTAGAAGAATAAATAAAAATACTTTAAATAGAAGGACAGAATAGAATAATAAAATAAGAAAAATGAAAAATAGAAACACAATATAGAATAGAAAAAAACAGAAATAGAAATTTAGAAGAATAGAAAAAGAGGAGAATAAAAAATAAAGAGAAGAATACCATTATGGACGAATAGTTGAATATAAGACTAAAGGAAAAGCCAAAGGACAAAATAGTCGAAAAGAATATAAACAAGAAAAAATAGAAGAACAAAAAAACACAAAACAATCCAAACTAGAGGGATAGAAAAATAGAAGAAAAGCGAAATAAAACATTGAAAACAAAAACATTAGATGATTAGTAAAATCATATAATACAAAAAGTACAAGAATGAGGAAAAGATGAATAGCAAATTAAAGGAAGGAAAATAAACAAGGTTGACACAATGGTATATGAAGAGAGTAGAAGAATAAGAAAAAAAGATAAAAAGTAAAAGAAAATAAGCAAAGAGTGCCAGGAGAATACAAAAATATTAATATGCATTAATTAGAACAATAGAAGACTAACAGGATTGAAAAAGTATAAAATAGAAGAATAAAACAAATTTAAAAATCCAAGAAATAGAAGTATAGAAAAATAATGAAATAGTATAATAGAGGGATAGCATAATAAACAAATAAAGAAATAAAAAAATAAAAAAAGCAAAAGAAGAATATAAAACAAAGAAAATAATAAATAATTAGAGCAAAAGAATACAAATAATAGAAGAATTTGGCAACAGAAGACTAGGAAAATAGACGAGCAGAAAACTACAAACATAGAAGAATATCAATATATAAGCAAAAGCACCACAACAACGGAAAAATGAAAAAATGTGAAAAAAATGGAAGATGGGAAAAACAGAAAAATGGACCGGAAGAATAGAATTATAAAATAATAGAAAAATATGTTTGACGATACTCGGAGGATTTCAAGAAAGTTTTTTAAACTTCATAAAAAGGTTTTAACAATTTTTGAGAAAGTCTGTGTTCATTACCTAGAATAATTAGAAGAGTAAATGAATAGAAGAAAAAAAAGCAAAGAAACAGAAGAATGACAAACTAGTGCATAAACAAGTATAAACTTTTTTTTAGAGTTACCCAACTACATCTGTAGAGCCAGAGTCTCGGAGGGGCTCCCGTCAGAATCACTCACTACAATTGCAGACGAGGCGGGAAATGCCACCGACTAAAACACTGATTAAGGCCGATTGGCAGATAGACCGTGATTCAGATTGTAATATTGTGTGTACGACTCAGATGTGCGGTCGTAGCGAGTTTACGATCGCATGAGCATGAGTGTTTATTTTTACGCGCTTGAAACCACTTTAATCAGATTATAAGTTCAGTAGCGTTCACTAATTCACGAAGGCCTTTTTTGTCTTTTCGCAATCTTGGGTGTCATTGTGCGTGGATAATAGCGATTGCATGTTCTCCTTTGTGTAACATGGCGAGGGGTTCGAACGTTTGTATGTACATATATAAATTGGATTTGTGTAACAGTGTGGCCATTCGCACATTCGCGTGTGATCTTGAATGATCACATTCATTTAAAGTTAAAAATTTAATGTCTGTTTTTTAAACGATTCGGTGCGCATGAATGATTTTTCAAAATTTTCTTGATTTTAGGAAATTGTTATAATGATTTCAAAATTACCACTAATAGGTTAAGTGCGGGTTAGTGGAAGAATTTCCGTCCACAGTAATTTTTTTCAAGAGAGACAATCAAATTAGAAGATGAGCCCAAGAGTGGGTTAAAAGGGTTATAAAGATATACCAGTTTTGCCCTGAGAAGTGAAATTATCCATGTTTATCCTAATAGTTTTAGAAATTATATACCACAAAACAGTCAAAACCTCATCAATATGGGTATCATTTAACAGGGGTTGGTCAGTAGGCATCGGAAACCGATGATTAACGCCATTTTGAAATCCAACTACCGCAAATTTGGGTTATTGTCATAAGCCCCTGCGTTGGGTTGGGATTGTTGACGAGTTTGTTTTGCCGATCGGTTTTGTGCCATGGGTGACCTCTTCAGAATCGGGGTGGTGAGGCCAAAGACTGGCAGGTTCAACAGAGGCTACCGGTCGAAATTTGCTTGCTGGATCGTTGTGTCATTGTGTGAAATTGGGCCATGAGCGATCTCTCCAGCGCCGGGGGATGTGACAGAGGGTCCATCGCTGATGTGGTTGTGAAGTGTCAGCTCAAATGCTTCCTTCAGGAAGTTCAGGACGACCTCTTCTCTTACGGGGTCGTTGGCCGGAATGTCCCATATTCCCTATGTGCATGTCTAAAGCAGATATTAGGCTACGTTATAATTACTTGGACAATAATAATTTATTTGTCTATCAACAGTAACAGTCATGATCGAATTGCAAACAAACAACGAAATGATATTGCAGCAAATACTAGCAGTACAAATTACCATAAGTGAACCCGCACACCAATTAAATATGAATTAGACTGCAGTACTCCGTTTGCTTGCATATTAATTTTACTCATGTTAGATTTGATTTGCTGACAGAACGCTATTGGCAGGTCGGTAGGTAGGTTCCAATATAATTTAATCGCTGCCATTTTGGCATTTAGGTCAGCAACTGCAGAGCAGTGCGGTTGGGAAAGTAGGTCGATGTACGGCCCCATTCTGACTGTCGTGGATGTGTTGCTCTCCCCCTTGATTATTTCTACGATAGCTTCAATCCCAATTGAAATCGAACAAAAAAAAGCTCTTTGTTCCGTACAAAAGGATCCACAAAAAAGACGACGCGTCTCTATTCATCCAATTTAGCCAAGGTTCATCAGGTTAAAGATACCTAGAAAAATGCTATATTATTTTTGTATGTATTTCGTTAAATCAAATTTGTTCAATAACCTGTCAAAAAAGCTAACCTATGTGACAGAAAACGCTGTCCAATAAGTTTTCACTTTCCGAAGAAAAACAATCAAAAATAGTTCTAAAATTCCGATAAGGAGCATAAATGGTGAGATCGTTCCATATTTTCTAGATTAAATTAGGCAACAATTTAGTGGGGATCGCCAGACCAGCTTCCTTTATTTATTCACGAATGCACGAGTTGAACAAATTGCGGCCATCTCCACTGTTCCCTGACAAATTGACGGACGAACAGACATGACTGTAACGTTCAATTGAACCACTGAATACGGGGAAGCACACCGTTAACCTGAATTGAACGTAATTTATCGATAAATAAATCTCCCGAACAGATGAAAATTAAGTACTGATAATTGAAGGAGGATTATTTGTGGGTGCATTTATTTTTACGGTTGCTATAATGTGCTGCGAGTCATTAACCAACGGACAATAGCGCCTGCATTTTCCATTTGAACCGGTTGCGGTGACAGTTCGATGAAAAAAGTAATTGAGGCTGATTGGGCTGACCGAAGACAAATGTTTTTCCGTGAATTTTCGCGCAAATTGGGATAAACTTTGGTGAACGGGAATTTTACAGTCGAATACATTTTTCTCAGAACAGATGTTTTGAAGGGGAAAAACCAGTGTGCGATATTGACAGCCAACAGAAACGTCTCAGTGCCTACTATTCTCCCCATGGCCAGTTCGATAAGTACAATACAATACAAGACATGATAAACAGCAAAATTTCGAAACTTTAGGTCCAGTTCTCTTCACAAAAAATGGTCTGCAACAAGTGGAAGAGTTTGTTTCAGAAAATAAGCTTGAGAAAAAACTGTGATAGTGTACCCACAATATAATACGCAACAGTTTCTAGAAAGGGATTTCAGCTTTCCCTTAAATATCTATAATTACACAAGGTACACATAAGACCAACGACTCGCTTCTCTACATATTAACTGTTCCCGTAATACATTATAACATCCCAAGACGCCACAGACTTGTTATTAATTAATCTTCCTTTTGAGTGCACGGCGTAAGATATTCTAAACATAGCCAGCACCAGCCGGTCGTAATTTAACCTACCATGACTTCGGAAAATTCCCCCACAAGTGCCGGTACTTTACTCTAATTATTACCATTATCGCCTTGATGATGATGGCAACAATCATCATCATCATGCTGTACAGATACAAAGCAACGGAGCATGGCCAACTGCGATTCACCGAGTCACGGTAGCGCACAATCGTTACCACGGTGACGGTCCGGTGTTTATCAAATTGCTTCTTCAGAGACGAGACGAATGTAGTCCGAACCAAGCGAAGTGATGGATGTGGCTTCTCCGTCTGACAGAAACCACCAGACAAACTGCCTGCCTGCCAACGGACGGGGTGCTGCGAGCTGTTAACCGTTGGAGAGTTATGCCCCTGGTAGGGAAAGTGTGTGTGTGTGTGGGTAGGGGGAAGGTGTCGTCGACACTTTGCAGCATCGTTTCTAATGGGCCATTAAAATGGCTGGGACTGATATTGGTTGGTCGGTACGAATAAAGAAGTATGTTGGTGGCGTGGGTTGCTAGTAAACTAGCTGGGTTGAAGGATTTTTCAAACTGGTTACTATACGTCATGCAAAGGGTAATTTTCAGGTAAATAAAAATTAAAAGTAAGAAAAAGTTTTCCTGTTAATTCCAACAGATGGTATATGTTAAACTGAATATATACGTATTTGGTTGACGTCTTGCCGACTTCAATTCAGAAGGAAACAATAGCAGTTACAGTAGTTTTATATGGAATAACCTAGGTGTGTTATTAAGAACTAATATGTTTAACAGTAAAAAGGAAATATTCCTGTTTTCTGTTGCTTGTCTCGGCGGTTTGGTTAAAAATCATAGAAGACACCAATATCCGTTGCAATGTTTTTTGTTTCTATACGTTTAGCTACATCGAGTTTCTACGGGTTAGAGAATGCCAATATGATATGAATATGTCATCGACGGATCTCAGACCAGTGTTCTGGCAGCAGATATTTTTCATCAATTTTTCTCTCAAAGTTTACCATGAAGAGTTTGCATAAAAAGGGTGACAGTGGGATTCGCATCGGCACTCTTTTTTGCTAGGAATTGTCTTTACTCAAAGTAGCTCTTCTCCATGCACAGTCGCGTTAGCTTCTTGTTCTTGTTAGCCAACAATAAAAGATTTTTACTATATATATATATCGTAATAACCTTACTATGATCCTCCTTCTTATGCTGCATTCGGTAGAAATAACAATTATTGTATCAGCAATTGTCTGCTATAATTACAGAATCACTGGTGATACAAATGTTTGAGACACACTTTAGAAGCAATTTTTTGACAATTGGTTACATGGGGAAGGGGGGCCTCAACTTCCAGCAATTTTTGCGTTAAGTAATTTATAAATGTTCCATTTTCCACGTTCTATTTTCAATTTCCTATTTATCAATTACTATTTTTTGTTTTCTTTTCTTCAACTTTCAGTTTATAAATTTTCCAAATATCCAATTTTCCAGCTTTCAATTTTCCAATCTCTCGAGTTTCCAATTTTTCAATCTTCAAATATTCCAATTTTTCATATTTTTAATTTCCCAACTAAATTTTTCATTTTCCCAACTTTCCAATATTCCAATTTTCTCATCTTCCAAATATTTAATTTTCCATTTATCCAGTTTTCCGATTTCTCAATTTTGCAAATTTTCCAATATTCAAATATATCAATTTTCTGATTCTCCAATTTTTCAATTTTTCTATTTCTCAATTTTTTAATTCTTTTATTTTTCAATTTTCTAATTTCCCAATTTTCCAATTATTTGATTTTGCAATTTTCCAATATTCCAATTTTCCGATTTTTCAATTTTCCAATTTACCAATTCTTTGATTTTCCAATATTCCAATATTTCAATTTTTCGATTTTTAGATTTTCCAATTTTCGTATTTTCCTATTTTTTAATTTTCCAATATTCCAATTTTCCAAATTTTCGATTTTCCAATTTTCCAATCTTCCAATTTCCCAGTTTTCCAATCATCCAATTTTCCAAATTTCCAACTGTCCAAAATTTTCCAATCCTCCAATTTTGCGATTTTTCAAGTCTCCAATTTTTCAATTTTCCAATTTTTCAAATTTCCTGTTTCCAATTTCCCATTTGTCCAATTTTGCAATCTCCCAAATTCTCAATTTTCCGATTTTCCAATTTGCCAATTTTCATATTTTTCAATTTTCAAATCTTCCAATTCACCAATTTTCAAAGTTTCCAATGTTCCAATTTTCCAATGTTCCAATGTTCCAATTTTCCAATGTTCCAATTTTCCAATGTTCCAATTTTCCAATCCTCCAACTTTTCAATTTTCAAATTTTCCAATTTTCGAAATTTTCAATTTTCCAGTTTCCAATTTTCAAAATTTTAAATTTCCAATTTTCCATTTTTCGGATTTTCCAATTTTCCAAATTTCCTATTTTTCAATTTTTTAAGTTTCAAATTTTCCGAGATCATAATTTTCTAATATTTCTATTTTTCAATTTTCGAATTTTCCCATTTTCCAATTTTTCAGTTTTCCTGTTTACTAAACTTCCAATTTTCCAATTTTCAGTTTTTCAATTATCCAATTTTACAATTTTCCAGATTTCACAATTTTTAATTCTTTCCAATTTTACAATTTTACTATTTCACAATTTTCCAATTTTCCCATCTTTCGATTTTCCAATCTGCCAAATACTCAATTTTCCGATTTTCCAATGTTTTTTACCATTTTCTGATTTTCTATTTGTCCAATTTTCAAAATCTTCCAATTTTTCAATTTTCTTATTTTCCAATGTTTCAATTTTGCATTTTTCCTATTGTCCAAATTTCCAAGCTTCCAATTATGAAATTTTCTTCTATCTTCTATCTTCTATTTTCTATTTTCTATTTTCTATTTTCTATCTTCTATCTTCTATCTTCTATCTTCTATTTTCTATTTTCTATCTTCTATCTTCTATCTTCTATCTTCTATCTTCTATCTTCTATCTTCTATCTTCTATCTTCTATCTTCTATCTTCTATCTTCTATCTTCTATCTTCTATCTTCTATCTTCTATCTTCTATCTTCTATCTTCTATCTTCTATCTTCTATCTTCTATCTTCTATCTTCTATCTTCTATCTTCTATCTTCTATCTTCTATCTTCTATCTTCTATCTTCTATCTTCTATCTTCTATCTTCTATCTTCTATCTTCTATCTTCTATCTTCTATCTTCTATCTTCTATCTTCTATCTTCTATCTTCTATCTTCTATCTTCTATCTTCTATCTTCTATCTTCTATCTTCTATCTTCTATCTTCTATCTTCTATCTTCTATCTTCTATCTTCTATCTTCTATCTTCTATCTTCTATCTTCTATCTTCTATCTTCTATCTTCTATCTTCTATCTTCTATCTTCTATCTTCTATCTTCTATCTTCTATCTTCTATCTTCTATCTTCTATCTTCTATCTTCTATCTTCTATCTTCTATCTTCTATCTTCTATCTTCTATCTTCTATCTTCTATCTTCTATCTTCTATCTTCTATCTTCTATCTTCTATCTTCTATCTTCTATCTTCTATCTTCTATCTTCTATCTTCTATCTTCTATCTTCTATCTTCTATCTTCTATCTTCTATCTTCTATCTTCTATCTTCTATCTTCTATCTTCTATCTTCTATCTTCTATCTTCTATCTTCTATCTTCTATCTTCTATCTTCTATCTTCTATCTTCTATCTTCTATCTTCTATCTTCTATCTTCTATCTTCTATCTTCTATCTTCTATCTTCTATCTTCTATCTTCTATCTTCTATCTTCTATCTTCTATCTTCTATCTTCTATCTTCTATCTTCTATCTTCTATCTTCTATCTTCTATCTTCTATCTTCTATCTTCTATCTTCTATCTTCTATCTTCTATCTTCTATCTTCTATCTTCTATCTTCTATCTTCTATCTTCTATCTTCTATCTTCTATCTTCTATCTTCTATCTTCTATCTTCTATCTTCTATCTTCTATCTTCTATCTTCTATCTTCTATCTTCTATCTTCTATCTTCTATCTTCTATCTTCTATCTTCTATCTTCTATCTTCTATCTTCTATCTTCTATCTTCTATCTTCTATCTTCTATCTTCTATCTTCTATCTTCTATCTTCTATCTTCTATCTTCTATCTTCTATCTTCTATCTTCTATCTTCTATCTTCTATCTTCTATCTTCTATCTTCTATCTTCTATCTTCTATCTTCTATCTTCTATCTTCTATCTTCTATCTTCTATCTTCTATCTTCTATCTTCTATCTTCTATCTTCTATCTTCTATCTTCTATCTTCTATCTTCTATCTTCTATCTTCTATCTTCTATCTTCTATCTTCTATCTTCTATCTTCTATCTTCTATCTTCTATCTTCTATCTTCTATCTTCTATCTTCTATCTTCTATCTTCTATCTTCTATCTTCTATCTTCTATCTTCTATCTTCTATCTTCTATCTTCTATCTTCTATCTTCTATCTTCTATCTTCTATCTTCTATCTTCTATCTTCTATCTTCTATCTTCTATCTTCTATCTTCTATCTTCTATCTTCTATCTTCTATCTTCTATCTTCTATCTTCTATCTTCTATCTTCTATCTTCTATCTTCTATCTTCTATCTTCTATCTTCTATCTTCTATCTTCTATCTTCTATCTTCTATCTTCTATCTTCTATCTTCTATCTTCTATCTTCTATCTTCTATCTTCTATCTTCTATCTTCTATCTTCTATCTTCTATCTTCTATCTTCTATCTTCTATCTTCTATCTTCTATCTTCTATCTTCTATCTTCTATCTTCTATCTTCTATCTTCTATCTTCTATCTTCTATCTTCTATCTTCTATCTTCTATCTTCTATCTTCTATCTTCTATCTTCTATCTTCTATCTTCTATCTTCTATCTTCTATCTTCTATCTTCTATCTTCTATCTTCTATCTTCTATCTTCTATCTTCTATCTTCTATCTTCTATCTTCTATCTTCTATCTTCAATTTGACCATGAACCAAACCAGCACTGTCAGAAAAGTCATTACAATCCATGATTGGAATCGAAACTCGTGCAGAAGGATGACTAGGATCTCCTACGGGTGAAAGCATTTCCCGTGCCAGCTTCTCAGACGGCATCCATTCATTTGCCTACAATTTTTTATAGTAGGTACTCAATTGAAAAGAACCTTCACAATGGGATGTGATTGAAAATAAATTTCGTTTGAAGTTGACGTGTGTGCGTGTGAGTGGGTGTTACTTGAAGAAACTGTTATCACCGGGCATATTGTTTGGCCGAAATGGGAAATTCACTGAACTGGATACTCCTTTTTAAACAAATATTAAATAAAGATTGAAATAAAGAAATCTTGTTTCAATCATTCCAAATTTATTTGTTTTTATTCGAAATTCAGGCGTCGCTTGGTCATTTGTTCACCAGTATTGAGCATTAGGTGTCTCCATTGCATCGCATCCAGCGCAATTTGTAACCATGACACGAATTTCGGTTTCAAATTAGGATACCCACAACAATAAAATAATTATTTGACCTACTTGTATCGACGTGCCCAAAGGGCCCTCCGAATCGCATCAAGAAAGTCCACAGCGTTGACAGTATTTTTGTTTGTAATGTCCCGAACGAATATCGATTTCACTGCCAGTCGATGCGCCGTGTTCTGCGTATCTCTCTTCACTCTGGGGATCAGTGCGAATGCTGTGGAATCATTTTCCGTGCACGCACACAGCCTCAGGAGCAACTTTCAGCTAGTCTCGCACTTATATCCCTACATTCTAGTTGGCCTAGCAGCAGAATAAACAACACGATTTTTCATCTTTCACCTGGCCAACCCCCCAAAAGCTTCCTCACAGATAGGCAGACGAACGGGCAGCCATAGAATTTGTTTGTGATGTAGACTGTCTGCAATGCGCCTAAAAATAGACAATTCTGCCAGTCTCAAATAGACTTCGCGGTATCAATGGGCTTCTCGGAGAAAAGAGCCTAACGAAAAAGGAACGATGCCAAATTAGTACTATCATGTTGCAATGTAAAACCTTACCCATTCCCATGGTAGGTAGCAACTTTTCGTTTGAAAATAATGCCAATGAGACAGAATCGGCTTTTTGACTGCTGCTTGGCTCGCAGACAGGGGTCTGAATTTCCACGAATACGCGCGCTGTCAGCTGCAGACCAGCGGCTGATTAATGCCGACAGGAAAAGTTGGCCAGCAAAGTTTTTCCTCAGCGGCGACAGCAGCGCAGGGAAGAAATTCCATTGCCGGTTCGTATCAGTTCAAACTGATTCGGCAATATGGCGACGGTCAAAGTTTTCCGGCAACATAAGTACCGTGAATTTCTGAGTTTTTTTTAACAGCGGAATAATTATTTTTTGCGATTTAAATCAAATTCACTTGTATTTTGGTTCGTGAGGTGCGTTCGATCGTCGCAACCTTCGACGGGTGATCGTTTTTTTCGACCGCCAAGTCAAGTTGTAAGAACGAGTGAAATTGCGCACGAATAGATTAGAGTAGGCGTCGATGGTGCAATACGTCAACAATTTTCATGCAGAAGTTGGTTGAAGAAAACTTGTTGAAAATAATTTCTGGTGGTGTAGTAAATGTGGTCGTCAACGTTGAAAACGACGTGGATAGATATAAAAAATTCTTTCCTTTAACCCGTAGTGCAAGTAAATAC
The DNA here is from genome assembly GCF_030247195.1 of Topomyia yanbarensis. Lineage (NCBI taxonomy): Eukaryota > Metazoa > Arthropoda > Insecta > Diptera > Culicidae > Topomyia > Topomyia yanbarensis. The sequence continues at coordinate 7,372,738 of NC_080670.1, read as the reverse complement.
TGTTTTTTTTTCTTCGGGAAGAGCAGAGGCTTGTCTCTCAGTAGGAGTTTGACTACACACACACATATCACCCAGCGCACTGCATTAAGGTATGAAATGGTCAGCAATTATTGCCATCAACATTTGTCATAATCTAGAAGCTGTTGTCTGGGCTGTAACCCAATCTATTTTAATTCTCAAATTTCAACCCGAACGTGAGTTATCTGAAATTAAGCAGCACAAACCAGACCATTTCCACCCCTCATAAAGGAACCAGAAGTAAGCACCTCTGCCTACTTTACCATCGTTGACATAACTCTGAAAATCGCGACCACCTCCAAGAGACAATGGAACCAACTGTTTAGCTCCTGCAAAATTTGATAAACGAGAATGCCCATCAGTGCCAGCTGGTCGCCACGGATTGCCCATCAGTTTAGATGCCACTACGGACGGGGTGTGGAAAATGACTATTAATCCCGAGCTAAGCTCGGCATCGTCGTTATAATACTACGGGGGAAGACAAGAACGAACAAATCGCGTTATTATCCGGAACTCTGGAAGAAGCACTCATGAACAACGTTGAAGAAGGATAACCTATGAGATTAATTACTTATTTATAGTGGCTCCGACCAAGGTTGTTGGCTGTAATGTTTCCCACCAGATCGACTTAAAGTTTCGTTCGCCGTAAGACGCGGTGGGAAGGCTTTGGAAGAATCGGTAAATTACTTTGGCTGACTTCGTCTATTTAGTTTGGTATATGGTGTATCGGGAGCAAAACCGTTCAAATCCGAGTAAGTTGGTGTGTGGGTGGTTCGGGGAGGAAAAGAAAGGAAAAGTATGTGGAGGCCGTGAATGTGCCCTTGGCAACCGATGGAAGGCTGTTCCTAATGGTAGCCAGCTTGGGAATCAACCTGGATTAACGTTGCATGAGATCTGGTGAAGCTTGTAATGGATTGGAATTGATTTCTGCTCGGGAAATATATTGCTGGGCAAGCAACAGGCTTTTCGTCCATGGAGCAGTGTGAAAGCCCTAGAGAAAAATACATTTTATTTTTGGAATATTCGATTGGGCCTTTTCGTATCAACTTGAAATGTTTTTGTACGCCTTGTGATGGATGGAACCTAGAGTTGCAACATCTAATAGTGGTTCATGAAAGCACTTGCGCATTTTATAGGAGATAAATTCTGGAATAAATGATTGAACAAGTTTTCAAGTTCCAAAAGTCCTAATGCACCTTATAAGGTAATTGTATATCAAAGTAAAACTTAAAAGCAAAGGGTCATACAAATGAAATATGCCACGCGATTGATTTCAAAACTAAAAAAAAAAAATCGTCCCTTTGTTCGCGAGATGGAACATTTTAGCAAATAGAAATGGACTTACTGCTTTTGAAAATTGGCTCGATGCAGCACTATCATGAAACGTATAACAAAAGAAAAGCGTAAATACAAAAGAGAAAAAGAAGAGATAAGCGATTAGAGAAAAGAGAAAATGGAAAAAAGAAGTGAAAAGAGAAGACAAGTAGAAAAGAGAAAAAGGAGACAAAAGAGACTCGAAAAGCGAGAAAAGAAAAAAATATAAAAGAGAAAACAAAACAGAAAAAAGAAAAAAACCGACAAGAGAAAGAAGATAATGGATAAAAAAGAGAAAACGAAAAACAAGAGAAAAGAAAAGGCATGTTTTGCAGAGAAAAAAGAAAAGAGAAGTAAAAAGATAAAACATAAGAAAAGCGAGAGAAAAGAAGTGAATAAAAATAGAGAAGAGAAGGGAGAACAAAATAGAGGAAAGAGAACAAAAAAGGAAAAAGAAGAGAGAAAGGAAAATGGAGAGTAAAGAGAAGAGAAAAAAGAGAAGTGAGAATGGAGAAAAAGGAGAAAGAAAAGAGACAACGGACAAAAGAATAAAGAGAAAGAAGAAAAGGAAAAAAGAGGCAGGAGAAAATGGGAAAGGGAAAAGAAAAACAGAAAGAGATACACCAAGCGAAGACTGCGAAAAAGAGAAAAAAAGAAAAGAATGAAAAAAGGAGAAAAGGAGAAAAGAAAAAAGATTTGCAAAGAGCTAAAGAAGAAAGAGAAAACAGAAGAAAGAAAAGAAGAGAAAGAAAAAAGCAAAATAAATAACGAGAAAAGAGTGAAAAAAAGAGAAAAAATGAAAAGACAGAAAAGAATAGAGATAAGCGATAACAGAAAAGAAAAAAGGGAAAATGGGAAACAGAAAAAAAGTAAAGAAAAGAAGACGAAAACAGAAAATAAAAAGGAGAAAAGAGAAGAAAGAAGAGCATAGAAAAGCGAGAAAAGAGATGAGAAAAAAAAGAAAAGAGAACGGAGGAAAGAGGGGAAAATAGAAAAAGAAAAGAGAACAAACAATAAAAGAGAAAAAGTTAGAGTAAAGAGAAAAGATAATAGAGAAGCGAGAAGAGAAAAGAAAAGACAATAGACATAAGAGAATAAGAGAAAAGAGAAAATCAAAGAGAAAAGAAAAGTGAAGAGACAAGAAAAGCGAAAAAAGATAAAAAAAGAGAGAAAAAAGTATGAAAAAGTCAAAAAATGAGAAAGAAGAGAAAAGGGAATAAGAAAAAGATTATAGTAAAGCCGAAAGAGGAAAGAGAAAAAAAGAAAAGAGAAGAGAGAAAAAGGAGAAAAAAATTAGACAAGAAAAAGACAATAGAAAATAGAAAACAGGAGCAAAGACAAAATAGTAAATTTTAATTTTGAATAATCTATATTTATAAAAAAGTAAATGTCTGTATGTATGTGATTTATGGACTTGTAAACGAAAGTGGAAATTGGAAATTAGCAATTAGAAATTAGAAATTAGTATGGACTTAATAATAGCAGAGTCCTACCCCACCTTGTAAACTTAGTTGATTACAGCTGCTTTGATCCATAAACTTAGAACACAGATTAAACTTTAACCAACATCAACAGAAAAGGGCTTGTATTACTTCGAAATACCGATGAATAATTTGTTTCAGCTGTTTTCGCATAATACAATTTTATTACCTTTGCTTTATCCTCAGAAAAATATTCGATTGAAAGAAAGATTAAACAAGTACACGCATTTCAAAGTACTACATTTTTAAAGTCTCCAAGCCTTTATTGTTAGTTGCAGGGCATGAAATTTTCTCTTTGATGAACGATATGCCTACTATGGAAGATACAGATGTGCGATAAACTTCTTGTCGTGAAAATGAGCGCCAATTTCTGGTTGGTTGCCATGAAAATCGAAGTCTTCTGGCCCCAGTTGCAGATTACCTGCCAGATCAACAACTTACCGGTAAAGTTATCCGCGAAAACGAAATGTCACCTACTAAAACGCTGCTCAAGACCAATTCCAGCAGCCCGTGATCCTGAGCATGATATTGAGTGTACGGTTCAAATATGCGAGCCTAGGGACTTCGCGATCGCGTGTATCATCGCGCAAGGCTCGAGCGTTCGTATTCGATTGTGTGGGCTTTTGTAACTTAATATTCAGTGAGCGATTCAGATGCTAGAAAAGATTGGGTTTCCCCCTTTCACTAAAGTTCGCAGTCATGTCGTCATTGGACGTGTTATCTAGTGAATATGAGCGTTATTTTTTGAATGGTTCTAAGACCAAGGGTAAAGACGTGACCGATTCATGGAACATGCGAACACGGGGATTTATTGGTTCAGGCTTGAAACCGCGTTTGTTAATATATAAGTGCTAAAACGTTCATTTTTCTCACCGGAATGCTATCAGGTTTGCGAGATCACGGGCGTAGGTGTACGTGGATGATCGCGAACGACTCAAGCGTTTGTATGTTAACTTGTGTATCCGGCAGATCCTTAGCGGTTATCCCTGTCTCGGATCCTTTGTCCTTAAACACTAGAGCGGTGTAGACGAAAGTCAGGGTGCTGGAATGATCATACGGCGGATGCGGGCTGCAGGACCATTCGCTGAAGACAGAAATGATCAGGTCAAACGTCTGTTACGCCAAATGGCCCGTTCCCCAGCGAAACCGCATTACGGTGGCTTCGGCGTGTAGCCTCCCTGATAGGAGCACAATATAACTGCTATTAACGTTAAATGACAACTCATACTATTTTATTATTTGAGCTAGTCATTTTCCTCCAATTTTTTCAAATAGTTGATCGAAAAATATGAATAAATTTAAAAACTTCAAAACAAAGATTTCAGCAAAAAAAAACAAATTCCAGCCTACTATTTTCCCAATCTTCACTGACATTAACTCTAATCGAAAAAACTCACCTTTCACCGCAACCTGCGAGTAGCCAACGGCAATCACATTGGCTAGGAAAATCAGCTGGCAAAGCCCGCCGGCGCTGATGTTTCTCATTTTTTAATCGTTCAAAAACCACTACCGGGTGGGTTATAGGCGCTAGCACTGAACCACTCGCTTTTTATTCTCTTATTTTTCCTCCGTTCACCTTGAACAATTCGTGAAAACTCACTGACTGATTTCACTGACAACGCAAATCGGCGCAATTTTAGCAGGCAATTTCCTTCGCCAATTTCGCCTTTCCGCTCTCGCTGTCGGTGGTTATCGGTTTCCGGTAGCAGCACATCACTGAGCACTTATTTTCCTCCGATTATTTTTCCTTTTCCTTTTCAGAGCTCACACCACCTACCGAGTTGAGAAAGAAACCCCGCTTCGTTCGCTTATTATACTTTCCTCTTCTCGGAAAGCCAAAACACGGGGAAAATTAACTTTTACTAGGTTAATCCTTTGCCTGCTTTATGCTGCCCGTCGCAGCGAAGGAAGCGTTATAAAAAATTCAGTATTTTCACCTTTTCTGCTGAGCAGGACCCTATATATTCCTTCGTCCTGCAATCGGACACAGTTCGCGGGGCCAACTTTCCTTACAATTTCAAATTTCCTGCGGCGGAGGATCAGCAAGTGCGCATCCGACTCGCCCGAGTGAACAATCCGATCCGGCTGCCAGCACTGTTTCGACTGAGATCGACGACAGCGCCGGGGTGGATCCCCCGGATACAAACACCGAACCGGTGTTAGCGGAACAGGGCGACGGTTGGAGCTGTACACACACTCACCACCAACTGGTCCCGTTCGTTTCCGCCCCGCGTCGGGGGAATTCGAATTCACTACCAACCAACCGTCCGCAAAAACGGTGTGGTCAAACGGTTCGAAATCTGCACTAGTAACTGGTAAACTTCAAAGTAGTAGGCTGTGATGTTTTGCACAAGTACTATTCTTTATAGTTGTCGCTGCGACCAGGAATGGAGAGCTTCGAGAAAGAGCTTTCGTTCGGATCACACGTTCGCACTGAACTGATGAACGGATCCGACGGCGAGTACCATTGGACCAACCCGACGGGACGATCGACCAGGCTGCAATTACGATTTTTCCGAAGCCGAACAGGGGTTCTCCAGTTTTCTCTCTAACCACAGCTAAAATAGCAGAGTCGCGACGAGCAGCACGAAGTAAAAGCTGAATGAAATTCTAGGACATTCCCTTCCGACGGGTACCTTGCCCCTCCTTGCTTGCATTGGCCCTTTCAGCTCGTGGCTCTCGCGGGGGTACGTACACCCGCGTGAGCCTGGTGGGTGCCACGTACGGCAGAGTTTCTCAGTGTGAGTGCAGCGATTGAGAGTTGAGTAAAGACGAAGTAGGCCTTGCTGATGCGTCGGTCTCCCAGAGAGAAAGCTTGCAGGAAATCAGAGCCAGGGGTGGATTCAAAGGGTGGAGTTTTGAACTGCTTAGATTTTATCTAGTAATATTGAACAGAGACATGATTTGGATGGTTGGACACGTTTTCAACTAAATGTCAAAATCTCACGTCAAATTTGACCTGATTTGAACATCTTTCTGTCGCTCCAACTAGAGAATTTCCAACCAGCAAATGACGACAGAGTGAAATAAAACCCATACCTGCCCGGAAGGTCTTGTTGGCGCAGTTAGTTGCTACGTCTTTTTTATTGGCGTTGAAGCATTAGCTTCATTTTTATTGCCATTTGGGGATCTGTCAGTCTTTCTTCTCTTTCGCGTTATCATAACTTCTTTCTTGGTGTTCACAATTGGATGTTCTCGTGTGTTTCTTGTTATTACGGGTTATTATTGTGTATCAGCCTCCTTCGGCGTTTGCTGCTTTGTTGCTGACGCAATCGGTATTGATCGCAAATGCGTCAACTTCGGTAATGGTCTCGAGCATAATTAGGACACCATGTCTAACATGGTGAAATTGCAGAGTGTAAATTTTTGCCATCTTAAGCATAATTTGCCCTTTTAAATATTTGTTCCGTTCCGAAAAGTCCGCAATGAGGACTACTTTCTGCCCTGTACATCTACGGTGTTTGGGACTCCTCATCATATAGCGTACAGTCGGTCCATCGTTCCGGTCTGCCTTGATTTTGTAGAGGTGACCGAGTTGGCTCCTCCAGTTGCGAATGAGGTTAGCCAAGGTTTTTCATTTGAAGTGGGAGATAATATGCGTCGATAGGACTGCCTTGGTAGTGAAGCCTATTTTCATCAAAATTAACACTCATCACCAAATCAAACCTGATAGTAATCCATGGTTTCGATGCACGAACATGTGTACAGACGAAAACCTTCCATAGTAACCTATTTTCAAGTTGCAAACAAATTTGAATCGATGAAAAGCGTAACTAGGTTCGCTTGTTTGCATTCTTTCTATTCATTCATTCCGCGTGATCATTTTTCAATCTGAGTATGCTGCACTATCTTCGATTCTTATCCATTCAGTAGTGAGGCACGAGCTGCATAATATTTTCCGCATTCAATCGAAGTGATTGAGACAGTTTTGGCGCCCTAATGCTCAAGAAGGCATTTTAAAGCTATAGTTACGGGCCTTATGGAACTAGACCCTCGGCTAGAACTATCAATGCCAAAATATTTTCATTTTTAAGCTCAAAAAAAATGCAACGAATGCTATTTGATTCATTTATCAATCATCGAAAGTTATCGATTGCGATGAGAAAACATTCATATTGGCCTGATCTATACTCAATGCTGAGTTGCCTCTGACAACACGTAGTACAGCATTTATTGACAAATGAAAAGTTTTATTTGGCGCGTTATGTATTTGAACTGGATCGCCTACTACAAATAGGATGACCTGATAAGCAAGGACGATTGGTTCAGTAGACAATATTCGAAATTGATATACATCATTTTGGATCACCAATATTTTCATCAATCACCATCACTGCCTTGGTCAGCAATCTTTGGGCCTGTCTGCCGCGAGCTTCCAACGAGTCCGCTTCCTCCTTCCCGCTGATTTCGCAGTGACCAGGCACCCAGCGTATCGTGGGCAACGGATCCAGGGCGTTTCCAGGGCGGATATGACCGACAGTCAGACAATTTCTCCAAAGGCTTCACGATGGGCACCAGGTTCGCCCCCTTGCGAAAGGCGAACTGGCGCTGGTCAATTTGGGAATTTTCTTCGGGGTAGGTCATAAGCCGTTTGTTCACTATCCGCTCCATAGTTCTTCCTACACAAAGGAGCAGGCTACTCGGCCTAGTCTTTCGCCATACGGAGAGTGTCACCCTTTTCTGGTATGGGGATTACAAGGGCTGTTTTCAAAAGAATGGAATGGGTTGGATATTCCAGATGCGGTTCAAATAGCCACCAGCATTCTTTTAGCCTCTGGAGGAGTGTGCTGTAGCATAGGGTAGCCGAGGTCATCCAGTCTGGTGGATTTGCCGTGGGCGGTACGCTAGCGAGTATCGCCGTTAATTCTATCCCGAAGAATGCTCTGTTGAAGCCTTGCCCGGAGTCTGATGGGAAGTATATTGGCGCTCTTCTCTTCTTGGAGGGAGGGTAGTATCTAAGGATAGCGAGCTGAAGTGTTCCAGCTCCTAATCTTCAAAGTCTCAATTGTTTTTGTGATCTTCGAAAGTCTACAGCCCTTTGCTCTTTCATGGGCGCGCTAGCGGGGGTCTTTTTTAAGTAACCGGAGTCTTTTTTGGCTTGGCTCCAGGTTCCACTAGTGGATGCCTCAAGGTGGAGGTTATCCACTTGTGCGAGAAATGCTACGCTCGGCGTCCTGGACGAGTTTAGTCATTAGTTGGTCGGGTGTGAATTCACGGTTTGGTGACAGGGAGTCCGAGACTGCCTCCTCGTCGGCGATCCAGACCGTTCGGTTGTAAAGCCAGCGCCAACGGTGAGTCGTGGCTAGTGATATGCGGTCGTACGTTATTTGAATTGAAGTGGTCGCTAACTCCGGGGTCTGCGAGACCGGACCAACCACAGGCTCCAGACAGATCCGCGGAGCAGAAAGATTCATCCAGGAGTGAAGAGTATTGGCCTCGGATATAGGTGAAGCTTCCGTTGTTAAGTACAATATCGTTACATTCTTCCACGACTTTGGTAACTTGGTTGCCCCGTTGGTTGCTTTTATTAGATCCCCACAGCGGATGATGGGCATTGAAGTACCGCATCACAAAAAAGGGGGTCTCTAATTGCTCCAGCATGTTTTTCCGTTTTGCACTGATATTGCGCACTCATATTATCTCAGCTTCTAGCCTCCCACAAGTACCGGTTGACACAAGCCACGGTCCGGGACTAATCCCGTCCCGAATGTGGTTTCTTGGAGAGCCAAGCATATCGATTGAAGTTGAGCGATTTGCAACTGTAGGTCCTCCAAGAAACCTCCGAGGTCGTTCATGTTCCACTGTAAAGCGAGTGTGAGCCGGGAGGTAGAGTCGTTATTATTGCCTGATATACTATTGTCGGAACTGAGTCTGTGGTCCACGGTTGGTTGGGTCCGGCAAGATGTGCGGTCCGACGCACTTTCCTCGTGTACTCTGACGGGGAGGTTACTATGAGGTTTCGGCTCGCCCATGATATCACTGCTTTGTGAAATGTAGTTGCGTTCTCTTGAGGTTGACTCGGTAAAGATGGGCATCCGCACTGAACCAGGTAGGTGAGCTGGGTAGGTTTTCAAGTGAGTGGTTCATCTACACGATCTTGCTTTTGTAAGCGAGACCGCGGATGGAGTATTGTTGTACTCGGCGGAATGTAGATGATCGTTGCTGTCTGGAGAGGGGTGTGAATTAGGAAGGTGATTTATCTGGGGGAGCCGGGTCCCCTACATCGGCAGCCGCCGGAGGCTCGTTGATTATGGTCGGTACTACCCCGAACAGGGTCGATGCAGGAGAGAATTCGTTCTCCCTGATTGAACATCTAGCTGTTTCGGATAATGTGTTGAAGGCTAAGTCCTCATTCGACCTTCGATCGGGACTAGTGCTACTGAGGCTAGAAATAGCGCACTCGGTTGGTGGTGATGCTAGGGTGCACTAGCGGACTGCTATTGCAGTGACCGCGGTAAGTATGGCTAGGAGTCCGCAAGGTTGGGTTAGATGTCGCTTCGATCGATTGCCAGCGGTGGAACCTCATTAGATGCTAGGAGCATCCGGTAATGGGGCTTGGTGGCCGGGAGCTGGAATTTCGGTGTGATACCTGTTATTTGTTGGTTGCTTTGCACTGTTCGTCAATAAGCGTCGATTTTCCTGATATGCTGAGCTGTTTGGAAGCAGTTCAGAAGCGTACGACTCGTTGATGAAAAGATTTTGTTGCTACTTACCCGGGGACGCCGGGACCCCTGCACCGGCAGCCGCCAGAAGATCGTTGACTGTGCTCAGTACTAGCCCGGACTGGGCCGATGCAGGGGAGAATACTCCCCATCCCCTCTCCTCTTCTTCTTAAGCCTACTGTTGAGAATGCTTCCGGGAGACTTGGTAGCTGCGTCTTCGCTATTTTTTTAATTGTAGGCCACCTTATTGAATATGAAGGAGTAGTCTCTCTTCACTATTTGAACTCTGACACCGCCTAATTTACCTCTGCACCATTTTCATCGATTGCCTTATGTAGTCGTCTTCGCACCCAGTTCAACCTTTTTCTGCCGTCAACCAAGAGCAGCAGGTAACTAGCTTTTGGTCATCTAACCACTTCGTTCGATGAGTCAGCGTCGATAGATAATCTTTTTAACAATTATTTTGTAGAGCTTCAGAAAGATTCACAGACTTCCATACGCATGTCCGCACTCGTCCCCAGCGCACGGATAAACTGATTCGGGTCGATAGCTTCTTTGACTGATTTTTGTTGGACGTACTTCAATGGAGCTCAGCAGCAACGCAATAATAGATAAAGCTGCGTCTGGGTGGCTGAAACTTAGTAACATACTGAGGTTTAAATCCAGTGCGGTAAAGAGCTTTAGGCTTTCTTGAAGGCAATTTGCGCTATTCGTGAGTTTAACTTACCTGCTGTTTGTTTTTATGCTGTAATTTTTCCCACCATTCGAATTCTTCTTCCTTCCTCCTCCTTTCGATTAAAGAAATGATGAGAAGACAAGGCAAGGCAGAAATTGCCATTTGAGTCAATATATATATTCTGATTCCTGCGCTTCGTGTTCATCTTTTATTCTCTGTGTCAGTGTCTTTTGTCTTTTTAGGGAGTTGAAAAACTTTTTAAAAAACACTGAGTGTGCAGCAAAAATGTACAAAACCCTACTCAGCGAAAGGGGTTTGGGCTTGCCATCATCCGACCCGCTAAAAACCATTGCTCTTGCCCAGAACCCGATTCCTCCCCGACACTACTTTACGGCATTACTTCAGGGAATTGTCTTTTTGTCTGTGCTCGTGTCTCAGTGTCTCTTTGTCTGTATTCAATGTGTCCGATCCGTGCTCGCCTCCGTGTCATCGCTTCAGTGTCTTTTGTGTGTGCTCGTATCTTCGGGTCCGTGTCCAATCCAGTGTGTCCATAGAATTATTCCATGTTAAGAATGGAACTTTTTAACAAGTCAAAATAAATAATAAAATGAATATAAATATTTGAGTAGAACCAACCTCTGTCGATATGAAAGAATAAGCCATTCCAATTTAAAAATATATTTAAAAGAACAAAACGTAAAAGTTCAATTTTTGCTATGGTGCATACCGCTACCAACAAACTTCCCATACATCCCGAAAACTGAATGAAAGCATTCCTGCTGAGCATTGCCTGGCGACACAAGCACCACAATACCGTTCTACCCTACGACGAATTCAGGAGCTTCGCTCCCAAATCTACAAACTCGTGAATCTATACGCGGAATTTAATTCGAGGGCCTGTCGGAATGAAGAATACGAACTGGTGGTGCAACAGGGAGGCTGGAGGGATAGGTCTCGATTGCTCTCACCAAAACGGGCCGGAACGGAGGAACACAATGCGTAGGCGAAAATTTGACTCGATGCTGGCCGACAGCTTGTTCTTTTTCTCTCTCGCTCTCGCTCGTCAGCTTGGCGGCCGATACATTCCTCAATGGTTGCACGTTCCGGACCATGCGCAAAGCGTCCCATAGGAAACAGCTAAACAGACACCGACAGTGCTTCCGAGAGATAGTGTGTGAGAGGATCGACGTCTGATAGCTGGTTTCGCCTGGTGGGGTGGTAGCCGATTGCTCACCTGTAAGGCGGACTGGCGAAAGATGGGAGGATTATCTATGTTTGTAGCCATACCACAATCTAGCTACTTGTTGGAGACTACTCCGAGTAAATTCTGGATAGAAAATGGTACGGTTTGCAATATCGACAGGCAATCGATACTGTATATGTCGGATGACGGTTCAACCAAGTTGCTGGCAATGAATGGAACATAAGAAATAAAATTGTAAATACCTGTTGCATGCCAATTGCAGGTTTCTTGGAATGACGAACTTTTTTTTCTTCCAAAATATTAAATCTTCTAAGATATTTGCTAGCGGATCCAGAATATCTGCTAAATTATGGACTACTCCATTTATTTCTCACTCACATATTCCATGTAGCTGTGGCATTACTTTCTCTCCATTAAATTACATAAGGAAACACAATACACTATACTCTGCTTTTGGTATAATTACACATACTTCTTCAAAATTTGTTAGAACATATTGATTATTCTTCGATGCTCGCTGGTAGAATAAATTTAAAACAAATTATTCTCATTACAAATTCAGTAATTCCATTTCTCTACTGCCTTACTTTTCTACGATAAGTGATAACACAAATCACTCTGCTGATTACGGAATATTTACTGGCTCTTCCCTTCAATTACTTTATATAACACATTTGATAAATTCACATGCTCTTCCACATTATTTTTCTTCGATAACTTTCAAAACACAATGCACTAGCTTTTGGCATATTCAAACTGCACGCAAACAACTTTTTTTTCCAATACACTTCCCCAGCCACACACCGTTCGATTTTCGTTTCGTTCCGCGTAATCGGGTTAACTGCGATCGACGCCATCTTGCACTGCTCACACCGGACAAATTGCGGGCGAGAATATTCAACACGAAAGACACTTCAATTAATAGTATACACCGGTAGTTCTTTCGAAACTCTATACCAGTCCGGGAACACAAAATAATTTACCTTTAGAGACCGCTTTTCCCGTAAAAAAACGCAATCGAACAACCGACGATTAGCTCTATGCGAAACGAGCAAAACTCACCGAGGAAAAAATCTGCACTAAACTGAATTGACTGGCAGGGTGGCCAAATTGCGTTTTTAATATCAGTACACGCTACCGAAAAATAATTTAAAGGTTACGTTAAAACCTGGGAGGGAGAAACAGACTCAATAAATGTGAATGTCATAGCCAGCCAGAACGAAACTGTCACTCCGAGCCACAAAAAAGTGTTCATCGAGGAAATGAGAGTATTGTTATCATATGCTTGCTTGAAAATGTTTCCGAACGATGAATTTCCTTGATTTTTTGTCTAGATTGGGTGTAGCAGTAAATATTATTAAAGTTTTTTTGTGATTTTAATGCCATTTTGAAATTAGCCAGATAGATTTTTCGGTAATCCGTGCTGCCACAATCAAATAAATTGTATTTCTATGTATTCAATGATGAATAAGAATTTAGATGCGTTCAAAAGTTTCGAGCATCGTTTTAAGACAATATTGCGATCTTGCTATAATGTAAAATAAACGCTAATTTTATATGAAAATTTCAAATAATATTTACATTTTAAGCCTAATGAACTACGCCTAAAATATATTTTATGCTTATTATAAAACCAGTTATGGAAATGTGACGACGCTGTAAATGTTCTCTACTCCAAGAAATGGGAATATGGAATCAAAAAATATGCTGTGACGTGCACGTTTTTTGGTAATTCAAAAATACTTTTTGGTTTAAAATAATTTATATCATCTTTCTATTTAAAACATGTCATAAAAGCTATTTTCATATCTATAGTAAAGACAAGTAATAATGGTGTAAATCGTGCGAAGAAAGTTTTAAAAATTTGTGACTGATTTAACAATTTTAGAATGAGTGACACCTTGCTAGTCAGATTTGATGGTTCTCCAGTTTAAAGTTTCTTTTGAGAGTATACTGCGAAAATGAAAATCATCAACGGCTTAGATGCATGCTAATAAATATAAACAAAGTTTCGAAAAAAAATTGGCAAGTTACTTCGACGTGAAGTTTGACATCGACATAATATTTTTAATGTTCGGGTGCTCATGCAGCTTAATCTGATGATCAGAATCATGAAAAAATTCCATTTCTATCTATTAGTTAAAATCTTACACTTCGAAAGTTATTTGCAAAATAACCTTGGCTAAATTTGACAGTTCGACGGTTAAAATTGTTTGATGATGTAAAAAGAAAGGTGGAAACAGTTTTCTGTACTTTATTTAGGATGGCAATATTTTTCAGTAGTAAATAAAGGGGAAATATAAAAACGAAAACATATTATATCAAACGTTTTTTCGTTTATTTCATTATATGGATATTTACGTTCCAAGGCTGCAGCCGTACCTATATATATCTACCTATCAAATACCTATGCATTGGTCAACATTTCACAAATCAGATAAACATGCCTCTACCGGCGAGTTTCCTTATTCAAGGATTCTGTTAGTTAAATTTTTATAAAATTAAATTCTATTTTTCAGATTGAATTTAATGTTGTATCGGTTTTTAATATTCAGTTTAAGCAATTTTTTAGGAAACCGTGGTAGAATGAAGGAGAAGAACGGCACAAAAATCCTATTTTAAAAGTATAAGATTAGACACATCGTTCCGAAATTTGTCCCATTTCACTCGAGTACTGGAAGCAAACTGTCGTCTGACTTTATCTTCAAATCAATGTAAAGCACCCGGGAAAAAAACTTTCACTGATTTTATACTGTCCCAAGATCCTTTCCATCACACGATTGAAGTCATGTGCCGGTAACACGCTTGCATCAATGACACGCAAAAAGAAATTTGCTCATTTATGCGTCGCCCACCTTGATTGATTTTGGCTGTCGAAAGTTTTCTTGCTTCTTGACAAGTGCTATTATTTACACTTTGTGCGTAGTGTCTGTTTCTCCCTCCCAGGTTAAAACTACCTAACGGTGCATAATCAGCACAGTAACAATTTGTTAGATAAATTTTATAGCTGTGAATAAGCTTTTTTTCTACCCAACGAATTACTTCGTAGCGCGATTCGTAAACTTGAAACTTAACGTTGGGTGAAATAAAAGATGTGCTTTCGTGCGATGTCAAATTTTTTGTAACAAATCAAAATACAAGATAAGGTCATTTTAAATATGCAAATAATGCATGCCATATATTGCCCGAGATCACTAGTTATTCGAAGGAGATATGATCCCCGCAATATTTGGTAGAAGCTCTAAGAAGAAAACAAAAGAACTGAGCCCAATAAAGGCAGTTAATTTTTGTTTTGACGTAATTATCTGTAATTTTCTACCACCGCAAATCCCTTTTAAAGAATCTTGCTCGTCGTTGAGCGATTTTCACCCATGGAACAAAAGCTCCAGCTCGACCGGAATGGAATTTGATGCGCTCTTTGTAGACTATTGCCACTCAGCTGTTTCTAAAGAACAGCTGATCAGCAACAGCAAACAAAGAGTGATAGTCAAACAGCTTCATCAGTTGAGCTATATCTAATACTTTGACGTGCTTCATGCAAAGTTAGAAAGTATGTGTATATTATACAGTCACCTTTCAACTGGACCGCTTTCTAGCTGGACCATTGTTCAACTAAAAACCTGAATGTCAAAATCTCGTATCAAATTTACATTGACAATCAATTTGACAATAAATAGAGATGTGAACAGATGCATTTACACTACTGACATCTCCTTTGGAGAGTTTTTGACATCTGTCTGTCGGTACAACTAGAGAATCAAATTTATTAGTTGAACAGAGTCTGTAGCCCAACCAGCGAATCACGATTGTATATAAACATATTTCAACTCAAGGAAAAACCAAATACAAATATGTTAATACGGAATGCTCTGATGATTTTTCGAGGACACATTTTATAACCCAGGTACAGCGAAAAAGGTACACTGTCAGAGTGACAGTGTACTTTGATCAGGCTTGTTATTTGCTCACACAATGAGCCACAAAGAGCGAAATACACCGATTGAAAATAGAGCAGCACAAAAACACTGCGATGTGCAGAACGACCGCACAAAGAGACACTTGAAAGAGTAAGATCTGTGCACCAAAAGCTGCACAATTTCGTTCAAAGAGTCACCTTGAAGAGCCACTTTTTTGTGCCTCCCCTCACTGGAAAGCAGGTAAGAAGGCGAATCAAACTGCAATTCAGATAAAGTTTGACCGGAAGAACGTTTTAAAAATGTTTTTTGGTTGCCTTCTCTACTTACGTGCGCGTGTTACCAAGATACACACTAAAGAGCCTCTTTATTTCTACTCTTTGTGGCGTGCAGCCATGGAGTAGAATACACGTGTGGGAGCAACACGCATCGGAGTGAAGAGGTTTATTGTGAAAGAGAAGAGCGGTGGTTCGCACGAAAAGTGCAAAGAGCGTTTGTTTTTTTCTCTTTATTTTCTCTGAGGTGCATAACATCCCTGACTTTGATGAATAGGACTCAAACTGGCTGCACTGATCGAATTGTTTTCTGACATCTGTAAATGTTGATTTTTCCTGTTCAAGAAAAAATCCACTTGTTAACGATTTGTAATTTGTAATAACGACCGAAATATAATGGGGACGTTTTACGATGTGTGTGCCTTGTGGAAGCGTTAGATATCTGTATGAAACAATTTGCACAGTGTTTCCATTAGAAAGGCGCAAGGAAGGTTTCTGAAAAATGCTCCGTTTAACCCATTCATGCCCATGTTGTTTGTGGACAACAACGTTTTTAAACAGCTATAACTTTTGATTAAACCAAGATTTGCTCACAAAAACGAGTAAGGCTCATTAATGTGATTATTGCCTTTAATTTGAGTATTAGCAGTTACAAGGATCAGCTCTAGAACTGAAGTTATTGCAATTAGTCTGATTGGATTCCGATGGAGCAGTGCTGCCAGAGACAGTTTGCGTTGACGACGGAAAATGATTTTTTCATATATTTTCGTTATGGTGCAATATTATTGAAAACTGATAAAATTTAGCAATTAAGACTGTAGTTGGCTACGTTTTCCACGTAATTGGTCTATTGTAATTATTCTAGGAGAATTCTATCGAGCATTAGAAGGTAAAAATTGACCAGCTTCTAGCACTGCCATGGAAGTACCTATCTTTATGAAAATAGGCTTTTCGTGTTTCTTGACCCCACCGTTTTCAAGGAAAAATAGTTTCGAAACCCTACATGCACTAGAAAAAAGTTGGGCATGAAAGGGTTAACTAAACCTAATCCAGAATTAGTATGAACGTTGAGGAAATGGTCCTAAAGATCCAGAAGAAGCTCGGAAAAATGACCGTATCTGAGGGGACGTGTCTAGAGCAAGTACTGGACTTGCTAAGGGAATTGCAGCATCAAATCATCCAGCAAGAATAGCAGCAAATCGGACATCAGCAATGCCAAAAAAGAATCCGAGAAGGAAAAGGGTTCCAAGAAACCTGTTCAGTATAGTTTCCCAGCTCCTTCCAGCAATAGTACCGATGCTGTACGCCTCAAGGGTCGTGCAACGTTGACCTATGCACTGCGAGTGGATGGAGAACCTCCGTAAGGCTGCCAAATTCCAGAGGAGCTGCGTGACGAACTGGAAGAAGTCACCTTTGAAGAGTTTAGAAACACCGACATGAAGTACACTAACCGAATCCGCTCACGTGTTTCAATTTGAATTTGAAGGATCACAAAAATCCTAGTAACTTCATTAGCGGAGCCATCACTGCCCAACGTTTTGCAAAAATGACTCCGGAGGAAATGACCAGTGATGAAATGAAAAACTTGCGCGATCGTTTCGTGAAGGAGGCCATCAATGACCCTCAGCTGGCCACTAACCAGGCTACCAAAACCGATCTCAAACGCGGCGAGGGTAAGAAACGTAACTGTACGTACAACTAACTGCAGACGCGAAGCTCTGACAGCCCATCTCCAGCGAGGAAAAGCAACCCTCGTATAATATTTACGATTAACTTAAGTATAAGTTTTTGCTTATAAACTCGTATTTGAACTGCTTGCTTCGGTTTTGATATGGTCTATGATTTAAGGGTAAAAAAAAATTTTCACCTGGTGGACGAACATAGTTAATGTGTTGCTGTTTAGATACAAAAAAATAAAACAATTGTACGCCTCAAATAGTATTTTGAAAGCTATATAGTCAAAAATCCTTAACAAATACGGTATACAAAATAGGATCCCAATGATCTTCAGTGCGTTGTTCAGTTAGTAGGCTGTCGAAAAGTACAAAATTTAATTTTACCGATTCAAATTATGCGATAATGCATGCAGAAAACTGCAGAGTGTTATGAAATAAACAATGACGAGTACATCGTCATAGTGAACGTATTGTAAAATTTCCCGTAACCAAGGGTCCCGCTTGAAGGAAGTAGAGCTGATCAACTTCTCATCAGTTTCTGTTTCTTCTTGCTCTTTGGTTGATTTTTCATTTACCTCGTCCTGAAGAAAATTAGTAAAAATAAAATACTAAATGCAGCAAAGCTCGCGTCAGACCACTTACGGAGTTTTCCTCGTCGTTGCTTGAATTTATCTCATCGATCACAGTATTCTTCAGAAGATTATCGTTTCCAGGTACTACAGAAATTTCTCAGAAACACAATCGGCTATCTCCTCCTATTACTGCTCGAATCCAAATTCATACGAGAAACATTTCTCGTAGTTATACCCATACATCGCACCTGGAAGCTGTCGCGTAAAACCTTCACGATTATTTTCCCCGCACATGACTGAGTACGGCTCTAGCGGCTGACTTTACCGAATGATGCTGCAGCCACTGCAGTATCGCCTCAATCCATCGTTGTGGGGCAACTTTTCGGTTCATTGAAGTTCAGAATTCAGAACGCGCCTTTCGATGAAATTTTGACCAAGCACGGCGGCAAACAATGGTAGCATCCCCGGTTTGAAGTGTTCAATAGAAACGATCAAATTAACAATTGTGTACAGACTGCAGTCCTGGTAGCAGTAGACTCTTTAATAAGAACCAGAAATCGATGCTTCCGTTTGTTCCTACGACCCACAAACTCTATCGCATAATGCTGATCATTCTCAATAACTTTTCGATAGATCTTGTGTCACCGTTACGTACGGTATATACTTAACATTGCGAATATAGAAATCGCTATCGTAGCTTAGTACAGGCCAATCGCGCTTCCTAGCCAAAACTGCAATTTAGTTATCCGCTTCAAAAAGACACCGCATGAAAGAACTCTTGTCACTAGCAGTGCATCCACAAAAACTTCCCTAATCAACAACGGAATAATCGATCGACTAGAAATAGCTTTCACGTGCTTGATAATTTGAATCCTGCCCAGGAAACGGTGGCACACGGTTTTTGTTTTATAAAATTATTCGATAGGATTTTGTTCAAATTTTTATTTTATTAATAAGAGCAAACGGGTACCAAGGATACCGATTGTGTATTAGTGTAATGAAGGAAACAGCACACTTTGATTTGGTAACGTTGCCAGTTTCATTCTTTTTCGCCATATCGAAGCTGTCAAAACAAAACAGACAAATTGGGTTGTGTAATTTGTTTGTTCGGTGAGCCAAACATTGACGACTCGATTGTATGGGACCTTGGCGTATTTAATTTGTATTTGGAAAAACTATTCGCTATTCTTTAATCTCATTTAAAGATATCACATTCACCTACAATTTTAGTCACAGTAACACGCTCTATAAAAACTTATTAACCAAAATGTAACATTTACCAGGTAGTAAAATAACAGGTAACTTATTGGCAGGTGAATATTACCTTAGACTCCACTAACAACTAATGAGACACTGCATGAAAAGTATTGTTACAATACTTAACATCTACTAAACTTTAGAATAAGAATTATCATTCATGCCGGTTGAAAATTTATTGAATATTACATGACAAACAGCTAACTTGTACTGGATTGCGTAGTGAAATGTATTGTAAATGAGTTTAAATTTCAGCCACGTAAAATGTACGTAAAAGCAGAGTGAAAAATAATCACGTAACTTTTTTTGAGTGGCATGTACAAAACCTAATCGAAATCAAAGAGAATAGGGAAAGAGACGAAGAGTGAAAATCAGTCAAAACGGCAACACTCCCTTTATGATGATTTCAACACTAGAATTTTGGCAACCGCTTCCACAGGCAGCACTTTAAATGACTCCTATTATGTTTTGAAACCAAACCGTATGTCGATCGTTGGATTTGTTTATCAAACGATGCGCATTTCGAAACAAAGACATGAAATAATTTTAAAGCTTGTTTTTACTCATACATATACTCTAGAATGCACCTCACAATCACGATTGAACCAAATTCTGACGAAAATTGACATTTCTTTTTTGATAGATGTACAATACTTATCTCCTCCAACTGAGGCGTGAGTAATGTTTATTTACATTGCACGATTGGTCTGCTCAATAAGGTATTTTTGGCTTCACACTATTCGTCTCTTTCCCTATTCTCTTTGATCGAAATTAGTTTCCAAATAACTGACATCATTGAGTTCTACAAGATGACGACACGAATGAACCTACGATGAATGAAGTTCATGTTTGACAATTCTCGGTGGTTTGTTTACTTTGTCAGTTGCGTGAGTGCGAGTGCAACGGGTGCTCATCTGTTATATTCGAACTCACGTAACTCCCATGTAAACAAACCACCGAGAATTGTCAAACGAAGTTCATCCGGCCCATTTTGCGGGGTTATGTCGGTTGGTGTAAAACCTAATTGCCTTCGCGACGCGAGCAAACGTTTGATACCCAGTATAAGAAAAGGCGACTAGGCCGGTTAGAACAGATGCCGCCAAGCGGTCAGCTTTGTAAAAGTCTACTCGCCATAACTTGTCCCGTTTACTGCGTTTACTGTAAAAATATAGTGTGGGTAGTCCCGTCCCGTTCGATTTGATTTGCGCACAGCGGTCAATGTTTTTCGCGTTTACTTTTTACGGTAAAAGTGATTTTAATTGTCGTAATTGTTCATGTGATGTTACCTTCCGGAGTGTTTCGAAATGCAGCAAACTCTAATAGTAATTGATTAGCAAGAAAGTGCGAGTTTGCTGCATTTTTCTGTTCAATTATTGGGTCGCTTCGTGAGTGCAAAAATCAGAGAAAATATTGGATAGTTCCGTTCAAAACGAATGGCGTGCCCCTAATGAAGTATTTTTAATGAAAAAGCAGAGCTTGTGATTGTGTTGTGTAATTTAATACGTTATGGGTTGATATTTTATATTGCGAAACTTGTGCTGAAACGTTCATAATGATTGATGAGTGGTAAGTCTACATTTTCTTGTTCTGTAAAAGTCATGAAATTTACAAATTTTTAAAGAGGAAAGCATGTTCAACTTTTTCTACTATTTTACAATCGATAACCATTTTATTGCTGAAACTTTGTACTTGGTTATTTTCAAGACTATATTACAAGTTTAAACTAAGCGAAAGAAATGAGGTAAGTCTAAAAAAAACGATTGTTCTTTACAAATCCACGTCCTCGATAAAGGAACTAACTTTGCCAAAGCAATTTAAAGAGGACGCATTAATGCACATTTCATTGAAAGGTAGATCGATCTGAAAAAAACTTGAAACCAAACTTTTCCTTCCGAGATCCGGCACCGTTAGAAGACTGTTACTCGTATAGGTTAGGTTTATTCCTTTTTCTCTTGTTGACATGGCAATCTGCGATTCAATTTGCATTTTTGGTTCTACCCAGTTTCGTTTACATGCCATTAGGACCGGTTGGTCCTCTCCCTGCCAAATATGTCGCAGCGAAGTCCACAGGAAGTTAGACTGGAATGGTTTTTTCAACAAAAAAAACCCTTCTCGTGCGAAAGGGCATCCGAGCAGTCGTTGATAGTTTCCCATTGTCGCCCTTATCATCGCAAACATTCGTTACCTTTCGATATTGTTTATTTTTGTCAGCTACACCGGAAACAAAGAGTAAGGTTCGAGTTTTTGCCTCACCACTGGTGGTGGCCTCGTTCCGGAAAGGTGGATGAACGAACGAGTTCGGATATAGTACCATCTTACCGATATCACAGGACGACATCGGTGGACAAAAACCAAAACAAAGCGCCATTTCCGGAACCTATAGCCAAGCGCCATGCTATAGACAGCAGACATTATTTATTGCCTCAATATTGACCTTTCGCGGTTCATTTGGTCTGATGGTGGCGTTGTGTGTCGTGTAGCAGTGGCCATTCTGACACCAGAGGCGAAATTTGCACATCGCACCGGGGTGCTTGTGTTTTGTGTACCGATTGAATGAGACTAGGTGGCCTAGTGGAGGGACATTCACAAAGAGAAAATTGTTGGTTTTTCAGTCCATTAGACCAGGCGTTGGCCTTGGGACACTATTGGTGCATGACTTGGCGGTGTCAAGTTATAAGTCAACATTTCTCATCTCGCTAGTCAATTGTCACAAAATGACACGTATTGACGGTCTGAAGTTAGAAGAGGAAAAATAACTTTCATTATTTTCTCGAAGCGCGCTTTTCTCTGCACGCCTACGCACAACTTCTGTTGGAAGATTTATTTCCTTTCAACCCTTTCCAGCTGGTATTTTGCCCCCGGTTTGGGGGGTTTAGACGGGCGACACCGACGAGGCCTTTTCGTGCCAACGACATCGACCCTGTTTACTGTTCGACTTGATTCTTGACTACCCCCCCTTCCTTGCGTCTCCGTCTACTGGGGAGGGGGGCGCAATGGATTTATTTGCCGTTATCAATGTCGGGTCAGACGGCGATGCTCTGTTGCCCCTTTCTCCGAACGGAGACTGAGCGAAGCAGCAGATGCGTAGTTGATCCCGGTAGGAAAATTTGCTTTTCCATCAACACTCGTGTCGCCCGTCACTCACACCGGGTCTCTTTCTGTCTCTGTCCGGTTGCTCGAATTATTCGAGGTAATTTTTCTTTTAATGGAGAAAAGGGTTTTCTTTGTAACATGATGAAAAATGTCGTCAAAATTAGTTGGATGTTTTAAGAAATGTAATTTTTGTGACGCTGGATTTTGCATTCATTGTGATGACATGACATACCATTTCTGCCTTTTGAACATGTCCTGGATTTCGGGTGAGTATATATATAAACCTTCCTTTATCAACCTTTCAATAGCTAGATATGTTTGCTTGTCACTCGTAAATGCGTTTTCCATCCCTTTGCAAGCTGGAAGACCGACTTCTAACACATCTTACTTAATGACAGCGAACATCAATTTCCGGTGAGTATGCATTGATAAACATCCCACGATGCCGTTGACCCAGATCCCATCCCTCGCTCGAGTTTCGAAAGCTGGTGAAAAGATTTTAAACCTTTCTCAAAGGGTCTAATTGGATACGACTTCACTTTTGCTTGCCTTCCATCTACCACGTTTTCCAGCTATTCGTGTCTTCCCATATTTGTACGTTTTGTCCTAATCTCGAATTGAATCCAGTGTATGGTGGTGAAATTTTCTCCCCTTTCCTCGGTACTTCCAAGTGCACGTCTCGAATGTTATGAACGGCTACTGAAATGTTGCTTATCTAGGTAGAGTAGTGCCTTCCTGCCAGTATATTTAATGTACAGTTCAAGTTTGTTCCAAGTAAACTCAGTTGTTCGATTCACTTGCTGTCTCGGCAAAAGATGAACCAGAACTATAAGGCCTTTCACTAACTAGGTTGTAAATAGAACTGTTGCAGGGCTCTGTGGTTTGTAAATTGAGGGGATTGTTAATGGAGTGGACTTGTGCTTTGGCGTTGCTTGCTAGCGACAATGAGGTTATGCCATGCGAAAATGAGCTGTGGCTATCACTCAGGCGGTTGGTAACCTTAGTATTCAGTTGTACAACGTTTTCAAGGGTTGGTTCCGGCACTAATGGAAGTGCAAATTTTACTCGCTGTATATGGTTTGTACGTGCCGAGAAATTGTCGATTCTAGCTTTATGGAACTATTCAAATCGTTTCGAATTGTTGATTTTTCGTGACATCTTTGGTTCAGGTTATACAACTTTGTGATTTACGCAATTATTTGTACTTGAAATTCTATTTCCCAGCATTTTCATGCTGATCTTCGTAGTCCATAGATTGCTTTATTGCATCATTCCTTAAGAGGAGTTCGCAATGTGATCTACTTCCACAGCTGTATGCGACTACTTTGGCGATGTCGTTCCTTCTGTGGTTGGTAATACAGGAGCTTAACATTGTTTGGTGCCTTGATCTCCAATTATATCGACAAGGATATTATTGAAATTCGATTCCATGATTTGGCACCGCACACCAGCACCGAGTACATTAAAAAAATTAATGTCAAAACACGAAGTGTAATTCGTTACAAATGGAAAAACTTTTTTCACGGTATTCTAAACGGGGTTCGTGTGGTTATAATCCAGCTGCACCAACCAGTTCCATCTTACTTGAGCCTCGAATGCAAATCTGCTCAAGATATCATCTACATTAAAAGAACCTTATGCACATACCCTGGGCAGACGCCCACGTGCCAGCTCTGTAACCAGACAGCAAACTATGGTAAACTATGCGCTAAAACTGTTAAGGAGTCTGGACTTACTATAACAAACCAAAAAGCAATTTTACACTGCTAAATCACAGATAGCGGGTCAAGCAATAATCGTCGATAAACCTAAACCAACATCCAGTACGCCTAGTGTAGAAATCACCAAAGAAGAAAATGGATACACCAAGGTCACTCAAGAAGCATAAAAAACAACTAACAGTAAAAATCAAAACTGCTCTAGTGGCAGCGATTTGGACGTACGCGAGAACGAGGGAGAGGGCAGCAGACGGTAAAGTGAATTCACCCCCGAGAAAGATCACATGAAACAGCATACAGTACATCCAGGCTAGACGACCACAATAAATTTCGTTTTGAATTACATCAATCTTAAAGGTATATCTGAGTGGATTTTAACACCGATGTATGCGAAATGCAAAGCAACGATTTACTGTTACCGTTACGGTTGGTAGCAGAGTAACTATGTACGTTAGCTGGGACGGCGACCTTCAGCAGAAGTCTAGGCAGAAGGGAGCTGTGAATGATCAAACGAACGAAGTACAGTCAGTTTAGGAGACAGTGCGCGAGAAGGAACGGGTGTGTGCGTGCCGCAAGAAACCAGGGCATCAAGTATCAGTATACCCTGCGTTTAAAGCGTATACGAAGAAGGAAAAGCTGTACAAACGCAATACGGTATGTGATCGAAGGATGCCAATATCGTTACGATACGCTCATGCATTCCGATCGAGTTAGTGTGAATAGCCGGCGTACCCAAGGATCACCTACTGGTAGAGCTACTTGGGATCGACGGTTAAACAACACCTTTGAATGTCCCATCTATTTTTCAGATCACAAAGCCGTCACTCCTCTTTCCGACAGAGCACACGGTCATGGTCTCTGATCCCTCCGTCCTCATCTGCTGGCCGACGAAAACATTGACGAACTTTAAATACAGTGATAGTAGTGGACTCGCCAGCGCCGAAATTTTTTCGTCATCGAACCTAACATAAAATCTTACTTTCGATGGAAAGCAAAAGATGCCTTTCAGTCTATCTTCCAACCTCGTACAAATCAGAAGCAAAAAATCGCTACGCTATAGGTACCAGTGAAGCAAGTCAACGCTTTGTTCTATATCCAGTGCACAAACAGCCCCCGGCTTCGCAGTGAAATGTGTGCCAAAGGAAACAAAAATGCCCGTGCTACGGCATAACAAAATTTTGATCGATTTTATGAAAACTCGTGTTTGATCCATCCATCAAAGACGAACCGTTAGCTATGCACCTGTTTAACATTCACTTGAACCCGCTACTGAAGCGATTGGATGTATGTGGAGCAGACCTAATTATCACCTACGCGACCTAATTATCAGTAACGCTGAATGAAATGCGGGCTCTTTTCAGTCGGTTCGAACAAATAGCAGGCGCCCGTCTGAACGAAACGAAAACAACGGCAATTGACGTCGGTCTGACAAAAAAAAAAAATCGCATACCATTACCGTGGTTTTGTACGGAAAACAGCATCGAAATCTTCGGTGTGATTTTTGCGAACTTAGTCCGATTAATGGAGTGCGTAAACCGGAACATTCTCGGGGCAAATTTTGCTCAGATGGTTTGGATTCACTCATTGCGTTGATTGCCTTTACCGAATACTTTCATGTCGTGTAGAATGTGGTACATGGCAGCAAACCTTCACCTAACAACGGCGCGCGTGGCTAAGCTAACTAATACCATGCGCTCCTGTCTATTCAGTGTCGTTTTTAAACGGACACACGGCACCTCTATTTGTAAACTACCCGTTTTGATTGAGTCACTTAGGTGCGAGTTGCCAAAAACCCATAACATCTACCGCTTATTGTACTATCTGAACAATACAATCAACGTGTCGCTCATTTGGTAAGTGAGCATCGACTGATACGAAACGAGCACGCGTGACCCGTATTAATAACTCCCGTGTGTGATGAAACGCTTAGATGCTCCTTTTTGACGGCTCTACCTGACATAGGCTTGCAAATTTCGCTTTTTCCCCGTCATTGTCGAGGGATTTATATTGTATAATGCGTTTATGTCAAAAGGGAATAAGGTTTTTACGCGAATTTGAAAGTCTTATGTTCAAATGGGCTTTCCCTCATTCAGTGCTTCATGTAGGCCATGTAGGTAAGACAGTTGTATTTCTGACACACATTGAAATCTTATATGTCAGTTCTCAGTGCTGCTAACAAACAACCTGAGTATCCAAAACATACGGTTTAAAAATCAAAAAGTCCACTTGCCGATTTCTGCACCTATAAACTTTTTTTCAAAAAAAAAAATCAAAACCTGCCGATTGACAAAACTATTCTCAGTTTGCCTGATGATTCCCACCCCCGTTTTCTCTTCCAAGTCGAATCGAGTGGTTGCCTGAAACAAAGTCTGAAACAGCAAGCCCTTCCGTGGATACGACCGATTATGATATCACGTTGTAGTGGATAATCTCGTCGTAGTCTCTCGAACTGGAAAATTTTCTTATAAATCGGGCCGTCGTATTGAACGTAGCAACCACGGATTTACAACTTCGTCGTCGTTAGTGTCAGCACCATTCATCCGTCATTCGGCGTTCTGCTCGAGTAGAGAAGTTGCAATTTGTTTTCGTTGATTGAAGAGAAGAACTTTAAATTTTTCGTTTACTTGCTCAAATGACCAGACGAAGATCAAAAACTGTTTATTTAAAAGGACAGTCAACTAAAGAAGGAAACGGATATAATTGCTTACATTATGAAGTTTTTACTGTTTGAGATTTTCTTCGCTCCCTGCATGGATCGATGGTATCAGCGAAAGAACATTTGGCTGGTTACCGTCAGCCATTCACGTGTCTTACAATGTGTAATGTGATCCACTATCTATCGCTTTGTTTTTTTCTTCTTGCTCTTTGCCTTAGATCATACGATTTTCCGCAAGACTTGGGTTAGTAAGTTTTTACTGGAGGAAATATTGCGATTATTCACAACTATCATATTTACGCAGTTCCATCCCTCAAAGCAGTAGTCTAAGCCCTCTTAATTTCATCATATTCATGAATTATCTCTATTGTCGTATCAAGGTTGGAAAACTGATGTTCGCGGAAGATGTAAAAAATTTCCGTGCAGTCAGTGGCTATGCTACTCGATTCATCAGTACTTTAAGAGGACATCTGTATTCTTCAAGAGTTGTGCATGGTTAGCAGCATAGAAGTTAGCGTTAAGAAATGCATTTTGAGTTTCGAGCTTTTGCAAACTATCCCGCTACACGAACAACCTTCATAGTAAATTGAGTATTTCCAACTGGGACAACTGCCAAAGCATTTGGGATGGTACTGTGCACTGATTAGAAGTGTTGTGGAGTACGCAGTACAAGTGTCGACGCCATATCATACCGCTCAAAAGTTACCGAACTAAGCGGGGCCAAAGATCCCAAACTTTAAGGGAACGCGAGGATCCTCAGTGTTGGAACTCGAGGAAGGTTGATCCTGGAGCAAGGAGATCCTTGATATTGGAGCTCAAGTTAACCTGATCCGGATCCTGTTCTGATGTCCACTAGAAGATTGATATTATACTTAGGTTAGGTTCATAATAAAAGAAGCGGGCACGAAGTTGCTCGTATGTCCATCATACAAAGTATTTCAGTACAGGTTATGCTTATTTTAGGCCACTGAAAATTGTTTCATATTTTCGTTTCAACAACAGACGATTTTTTTTTAGTTGTACTTGGGCTACATCCACTCTAAATATGTACTTTATCTTTTCGAAATTTTTAGATGAACTCCCTTTTGCTAGTTTGTTTTCGGTAATAAGGTTTGTTTCTCTCGTCATTATGATGTTCCCAAAACGTATTTCAGGCACCTAATGAGTTTCCTGGTGACCAGGCGACCAAAGACTCCTTAGACCTTGAATCGCGCGCCAACTCCAGCACAATTTCTAATCGCTATCCTTGCTAACAATCTTCCTTCTTCGGTAATACTCGTGGAGCGCGCAATAATATATACGGCCTCTAGCAGAATCAAGCGTCCGACTAACATCGGTTCCGTTCCCCCCCCCCCCCCCCCCCCCCCTTTAAAAGCGACCTTCAGGATTCGGCGGAAAACCAAAATAATATTTGAGATTTTTTTGTGGAAAAATATAGACATTCGAACTTCTACTTTTGATCTTTTATTCGTTATTTATCGATAATTTGAAAATGATTTTTTTTTCGAAAAATCAAAACGGCGCCGTTTTCCTCGAAATCATGTTTTTTTTTGCTAACGTCCAGAACAGGTCTTGTTCTATTGATTTGATTTCCTTTATTCAAAAAATGTTTCCAAGTATATACTTTTTTGTGTACGTAACATTGGCATGAATTATTTATGATTTTTAAACGAGATTACAGTAAAAAACCGATTTAATCTACCTATCAGTGAGATGAGACATTTCTTACACATATCACTGTTGTATTATTCATTAGCTTGCCGATCACACGCTAAATTTACAAGCAACTAGATGTGAGATGTGCACGAATAACGCTTCGAATTAACTGAATAAATTAAAGAAAAATAATAAAACAAAACAAAATTTAAAATAAAAAAGTTATTCATAAAATGGATAGAATGATTAACATAAGTCAAAAGAATAAAATAAATAAATAAAATTAGCTCAAATTAAAATAAGACGATATTAAAACGTAATGAAATTAAGAGAGTAAATTAAATTGTTTCAGGATAACAAGCTATCATACAATAGCATAAAGGACTGGCTAAACCGAATTGATAAAATTAAGAAACCGATTTAATCCACCTTGCAGTGAGATGAGACATTTTTCACACATTTCACTATTGGATTAGTTTGCAGAACTCACGAGAAGTAGGCACCCAACTAGAGGTGGGATGAAAACAGTTTCTAGTCTTGCACGAATAAAATCTCGAATAAACTGAATAAATTATAGAAATCAACAAAACGAACGAAATAAAAAAGTAAAGCAAAAAATGAAATAATAGGTTTTTAAATTCATGAAATGAGTAGAAAAATTAATGTAAACCAAAATTATAATATACACGAATCAAATTAGATTAGGTTATTAAATAAAAATTAAGATTATATTTAGAAATAGTTATAAGATTAATAGAATAAATTGACTCATACTAACAAATTGAATGAAATAAAACGAATAACTGAACATGAAATGCATAAAATTAAAGATATGAATCAAATGAATCAAATGAAACAAATGATTCAAATGATTCAAATGAATCAAATGAATCAAACGAATCAAATGAATCAAATGAATTAAATGAATCAAATGAAACATATGAATCATATGAATCATATGAATCAAATGAATCACACGAATCAAATAAATCAAATGAATCAAGTGAATCAAATGAATCAAATGAATTAAATGAATCAAATGAATTAAATGAATCAAATGACTCAAATGAATCAAATGAATTAAATGAATCGCATGAATCACAAGAATCAAATGAATCAAATTAATCAAATGAATTAAATTGATTTAATTCATCCAATGAATACAATGAATCAAATTAATGAAATGGATCAAATGAATAAAAAGAATGGATGAACAAAATGAATAAAGTAAAAAATAAATGAAATGCATAAATAAAACAAACGAATCAAATAAACAAAATGAGCTGAAGTGATAAAATGAATAAAAAGAAAAAAATTGGCAGAATTAAATGCATTGATTAAAATGAAAAATTGAACAATGGTAAAAGGTTATAAATTAATATAAAGAAATAAATTGAATCAAATAAATTATTTTGATGAAATGATTGAAACTGAAAAAGTAGTCAGATTATTAAAATGAAGAAACTGAACAAAATGAATAAACTGGAAAAAATGAATAAAATGCATACAATGAAAACAATGAATAAAATAAGTTAAATGAATGATATGAGTAAAATGCACAAAATGAATAAACTGATCAGAGTGAATCCAAAGAATGAAACGAATAAAATAAGTAAAATGAACGCAGATGAACAAAACGAATAAAAAGATGCGGAATGAAATAATTAAGTAAAATGAAACGGTCATATATTTGAAGCTAAAAACATTTTTGAATTAAGAAAATGAATAAACCGGATTGTACGAATTTGAGAACCATTGCATCAAAAAGTTTTAAAATGTTGTGAAAATCCCATCTTCTGAGAAAAGGCTAACAAATATGCAATGGACTTTCTAGGGCTTCCATCATTTTTGGTTTTATTCTTTTTGTTTTCATGCTTCTTTACTTGACGGCGTCGTTTTAAGATTATCTGGTGTTTCTACTTTATTGTTGGACCTTAATTATTTATCAGGAACCTGGAACGTTCAATTTGCTTTGGAATTCGAAGTTTACTTTTTGGTCACATATTCCCGAAAAAAAGATTTATGTACAGAATAGAATTTACTGGTCCAGTATTTTAACACGCAATTGAATATAGTAAAGTAAGACAAGGTCACATGTGCTTTCAAGCCCCTTGAACAGAGAACGACAGGGAGAATGCGATTCGTGAATGAGACAGGTAGATATTTCAAAATTTTTATTTGCATTGAAGTAAATAGTGTGAAATGTCTAGGCTATGTCGATAGCATAAAAGCCGTGCATTCAGTTGATTGCAATGCAGTCTCTTTCCATTCATCCTTATAGCTTTCATATTGTTTCGTTCGGAATTCTCGTGCAGAAAATATGGATAAATAAGTCCTATACAGACCAATATTGTGAAAAAGAAATGGTTCAAACTACTCAGTATATCCAGATATGGACGACGATAAGTTAGAAGACACATTGCAGTTGCATCCCCCATCGAGAGTAGGTACTTTGGGAGACTTCTTTTCCTGGATCTGATTTGTGGATATTTTTGGTCTTTGATCCATTTTTTTTCATGAAAGTTCGTACCAATACAACGAATGTGCAGCTGATATAACTCATGGTTCATTCGCCTGCGCAACGTTCCCTCTTCCATCTGCACGCCACCATAGATAGTACGCAACACCTTTCGTTCGAAAACTCCAAGGGCGCGTTGGTCCTCCACGAGCATAGTCCAGGTCTCGTGGCCGTAGAGGACCACCGATCTATATTGTTATGATATATTGATTCTTACATTCTTATTATAAATAATGTATGTAGTAATTTTTGCGCCATAACCAGTATAACCTAAATCTTGCAAAAGAGCAAAATTTTCGCTAGATTTTTGGGCTTCAAACATACAGTTGCTTTCGGTGACGCCACAAGTATAATCATATTAGAAATCTTTTATCTCACTACTAGGTGAATTACTTGTTGATCTGATGATGACCTCATGATTGAACGCAATGCCTAATCCAAGGAATAATTACTAGAACTCACTGTTTCTTTATCAACACATTATTTTGTCTTTGAAGTGAACTTATATATTGATTTTTGAGAAATAGTTCATTTATTATAAAGGTAATTCACACAATGTTCTCAACATCGAATTCCTTGAATCACGTAGATGTGTTTTCATACCCCGATATTCAAAATCGGTTTAGTTTTGCCCCTAAAACACCAGTGAAGCAATACTCTGCATGAAACAATCTCATTTTTAATTAGTGAAAATTGGTAAGCGAGGACTAAAAATACAAAATGTCTAATATCTCCGCCGCTCGTACACGGATTTAGACAGTCTATAGCTTGTTAGAAAGGTATTTTTACAAGCTTTCTATTAATGTGGAACATTATTGTATTGTTCGAAAGTTATTTGCAAAAAACCTGCTGCGCTTTGACAAAATCGCCCATATCTCAGAAAGTAAACAACATATCGAAAATCAAAAATAATAGTGTCAAATGGCAACGTTAGGCCTTTCATTTGAAACTAATTTCATTAAGATCGGTTCAGTCATTGCTGAGATAATTACATGACATTTTGTACATACATACATACACACATACACACACACATACATACAGACATTGTCTCAATTTGTCGAGCTGAGTCGATTGGTATATGAGACTCGGCCCTCCGGGCCTCGGAAAAAGTTGTCAAAGTTTGAGCGAATCCTGTACATTTCTTTTGCAAGAAATGTAAAAACCGTTTTAATCAACGTAGTGGCTCAGTTGTGCCTTTCTCATTTATCCAAACTACGATTCCACTACGAACTTGAGATGCTATGTGTCGACGCTGAAACAGTTGAAACCAGCGGCGGCTCTCGGAGGAGAGTTCGGGGGGTTTGGACCCCACCCAAAATTTTCGACTTGTTAAGAAATTTTAAATTAGTTTCTCAACTCAAAATCATTTCCAACCAAATTTTTCACTGGTTTTTCAGATCCACTAAGAACATTTATTCTGCAGAAACTAGAAAATTGTATTCGGGTAGGAGGGTACATGATGAGGGAAGGGTGGTGAGTGATGTAGGGGGTAGCCCTCACCGTATTCCCCTAACTACGCCCCTGCTAAAATATAGAAAACCTATGCAAGTTAAAAAAAATTACCCTCCGGATCGAGATTAAGTTGACGATGTTCAGAGTGATTCCATAACCTTTCTATAGGAGAAAAGCAAAAATGTGAATTTGCTGTGTGTCCGAACTCTTCAACCCGTAACTCCGGAACCGGAAGTCGGAATTTAATGAAATTCAATAGCAGCCTATGGGAACGTTGTACCTTTCATTTGAGGTTAAGTTTGATGAAATCGTTTCAGCCATCTCCGAGTAAGCGATGTGCGTTTGTTGGTCACATACATACATACAAATGCACACACACACATAGGCTCACACACAGACATTTGCCGAATTCGACGAACTAAGTCGAATGGTATATGACAGACGGCTCTCCGGACTGGGATTAAGTTGACGATGTTCAGAGTGATTGCATAACCTTTCTATAGGAGAAAGAAAAAAAAAACAAATTTCACTTTTTTCTTTAACGTCAAAAGAATTGGTTTATCTCATCAAAATTTATTGAAATTAGGTACAAGTCATAGTAAATCTATATATATATATATAAAAGTCAAAGTTTGTATGTATATGATTTATAGACTCCCAAACGGCTTAACCGATTTCCGTAAAAATTTGCACACAATAGGTATTTGGTATGGGGCGTGTTTGCGTGCTATTAGTTGGAGATTATCTGCCCGCCAGATGGCGCTTTGGAACAAATTGTATTTTCCTCCTATTTCGCAGAGTGTCGCAGCAACGTGCGATGGGTATTAGCTAGTTTTGTATATTTTAATAAATTATATTCATTTTTCGTTTCAGTTAACTACAGGAGGTTCTGCACTTGACAAAGTAAGACGATGCTTCCCGCGCAGAGGCCGATGAGATCCGCCATTTTGAATTTTCGTAAAAACATTATCATTTTCTAATTATCGATAAATACCGAATGAAAGATCAAAAGAAGTTTGTATGTCTTTTGGTTTTTCCGCAAAAAATTCTCAAACATTGCTTGATTTTCCGCCGAATCCAGGAGAAATAAAACGCAACGTGAAACATCCAACACACCGAACCTGAAGCACCTCTAGACACAGAAAAAAAATCGATCGATCTAGTAGCTGTTGATATAGTTAATTCGGTTGCTGTCTGACGACGGTGATGACGATACTGATTCGATTGGAATGCAAAATTGTAAACATTGCGTCAAGTACAAGTTAAATCGATCCTATCTTTACGATGACGTTCTGCCACCATACGATTGACGTAAGTTGTATTTGAATTTTGTATTTGAATTGTATTTGAATTGTAAAGGATGGTCATGCATGCGTAAAACTATTGACTAATCTACGTGGAGTTGTGTTAGTGCGAGATTGAGGTTAAATCGGGTAGTTTTTTTTGCCAAATGAGGTTAAATCAGATGGCGAATTGAAAACATAGCGTTATATGTATGTTGTCTATACACATTGCAACTGTGTTGGTGTCCTAGACGTCAAATAAGTCAATTCTCTGTGTGTGTGAAAGAGTGTGCGTGGTAATAAACAACGTCATTTCCAATAGAGCACTCTAGTTAGAGCGTGTCCACGTGGAAGAAGAAAACGTATGACGTTTCCAAACTGAGTATAAAATTTGACGCATTCACAATAAAAATACGTCAAACTTCATGCTCGTTTGGATACGTCATACTTTTTTCGATGACGTTATCATTGCCCGTTATTTGCTGTTTGCGTTCACCACACAACTAGAAATTTCCACGCTTGTTAAGACCTTGTTCTAGGACGGATTTTGACTGGGATGCTTTTACCCCTGTCAGGTTACCGAGTTAAGAGGGAAAGGATACGATAATGAATCGCTGCGTCACATCATTCGCCAGTTATGGGTGTAATTTCGCACCATGATCAGGAAGCGTTTTGGGGCGAATCGAAACTGACAGAACTCCTGTTGCAGGATGAAGATTTTGCGATAGATGATTTCGATTTTTAATGAATATATTTCATTTAACCCCACGGTCATTCGGGTTCACAACGACGCTATAGTGTAAATTGGTATTTAATTTCTATCGAAGCGAAGGTTTATATGCCCTAAATTAATTATCAATACTCATTAGTGTTTTTGCCTTTCTCATATAAAGAAAGGCTATGCAATCACTCCAAAAATCGATTTTCCAACCGAGGCCCGGAGGGCCGAGTGTCATATCCCACTCGATTCAGTTCGTTGAGATCGCAAAATGTCTGTGTGTGTATGTACGTGTGTATGTATGTGTGTGTCAAATAATGTCACTCAATTTTGAACGGTATAAGACGCTATTTAATTTTTAGTTGATCGGACTTTCGGTTCCGGATTTGCAGGCTGAAGAGTGCGGACACACTGCAAATTCCCATATAAACTGGTAACCCTATGATGTCCGAATGATGTAATACATATTCAAATACGTTCAACAGTACTTGATTTTGCGGATCTAGATCACTGATGGACAATCAAACTAGCTTTGACCACATTGGTCACCTATGACGCATCTCGATGCCCCCGGGGAACTCGTTAAGTTCTCGATCTAATGTCACACCTATTTTCCAGCAAACTCTTAATCGATTTTTACAAATTTAATTTAAGTGAAAGATATAATACTCCCAATGACTGCTATTGAATTTCATTCAGTTCTGACTTTTGGTTCCGGAGTTACAGGTTGGTTACTGTGGTCACATAGTAATTTCTCATATGAACCGGTACAATCGTAATACCTCAAAGGTTTAAATTCTATTCAAATGAACATCAAATTACTTCGATTCGCAGGCCTAGATCACTGATGGCGAATCAAAGATAATTGGAATATATTGTCCACTATCGATAATTCCGGACGTCC
Source organism: Topomyia yanbarensis (assembly GCF_030247195.1). Taxonomy (NCBI): domain Eukaryota; kingdom Metazoa; phylum Arthropoda; class Insecta; order Diptera; family Culicidae; genus Topomyia; species Topomyia yanbarensis. The sequence continues at coordinate 7,337,688 of NC_080670.1, read as the reverse complement.
CAGGTTCCGGGTATATTTCAGATCTATAGCCACTTCGGTGATGACAGAACCAATTTTCACTAACCTACTCCCAAATGGATGGTATTATATGAAGTTCGGTATCGAACCCTCCATCTACTCCTCCACCTCCTACCTCTCAACCCCCCTTCCCCTTCTCTCATCCCCCCCCACACAGACCAACCTCCCTCCTGCATTCCCTTCATCCACCCCGTATACTAAAATAAGTTTGATGATTCCCGACGCATCCTCTCCCTTCCACTAATTATATCCCTTCCCTTCTCCACCATGAAGTTAACGTGAAGACAAAATTGAACTCACGCTGATTAAGCTTATTGTTGGGTGGATTGAATAAACGGCTTTTCAGCATGAATCAGCTAAAAGATCGGTCAATTATTGTATCTCGTTAATTCCCAATAATTACGGCTAGATTACAGGGCAATACGCAAGTCACGTATCACCTAACCTCAATCGTGCACAATTCGAACGGTTGAGTGCGTTTCTTGGCCTTCCGGCACGGAAATAAATGTTTGCTTATATCTTCACGAATTCAACGTTCTATTTACTTAAACTTCCAACAATTTCTATCTATTCTTTTTTCTTATATCTTTCTCTCATCTCTACGTGACGTCTATGTTTTTCTATCCTACCATTTCAAACGATCCTTTTTTTTCCTTTTTCTATCCTTCCATTTCAAACGGTCCTTCTTCCCTTTTCCTATCCTTCCATTTCAAATGGTCCTCACTACATCAAAATTGTCCACCGACAGGTGGTCCACCGTGGAGTTGGAAGGGGTCAGCGGGACATACCGTAACACTCCCCGACCCGTAAGGCTGGTTAGCTATCTCCGGTTCAGCTTTACCTTCTGCTGTTCCCGGCTGAAGCCCCACCTTTTCTATGTCGATCCGCGCCAGCTTTGCTACAGGTCGATGCACCATTCCGTCGGGAGTCTGCACCACGGCATCGCGAACTCGCCCATCTCGGCCCACCACGACCTTGGCTACACGTCCTCGAATCCATTCGTTGCGTATCTTCTCCTCCACGATGATCACCGAATCTCCTACCTCGATCGGTTTTGTCTCCTCAAACCACTTGGTACGACGTGCGATGGTAGGAAGATATTCCCGCACCCACCGGCGCCAAAACTGATCTACCATTGTACGGCATAGATTCCAGTCGCTCCTGCAGGCTTGTCTTGGATCCGTAAGCGTCTTCGGAGTCTGCGTTACGCCGCTCGAGCTCATTAGAAGAAAGTGGTTCGGTGTTAGAGCCTCCTGTTGCGCCGTCTCCAGAGGAATATATGTTAGCGGTCTCGAATTGACCACACTCTCAGCTTCCACTAGCAACGTTGCCAGCGTTTCTTCGTTCGGCGTTCGAGAAGACTCCATTGCAGCAAGAGCGGTTTTCACCGACCGCACTAGACGCTCCCAGGCGCCACCCATGTGAGGTGATCCAGGTGGGTTAAACACCCATTTCGTGTTCGCGTTGGTGAACGTTTCGGCAAGCTGGCGCTCGATTTTGCCCATCTCCTGCTTAAGTTCGTTGCTCGATCCCACGAAATTTGTGCCCCTGTCGCTGCGGATCTCCACAGGTGCTCCTCTGCGTCCGATGAAACGCCTGATCGCCATCTTGCAAGATTCCGTTGAAAGTGTGTGAGCGACTTCGAGATGGATTGCTCGTGTGGTCATACACGTGAACAGAGCTACCCATCGTTTTGCAATACTTCGGTTCACCCGCACGCCGATCGGCCCGAAATAGTCGACGCCTACGTAGGAAAATGGACGTACGTACGCCTGCAACCTGGCCGCCGGGAGTGGAGCCATTCGGGGTGTCGCCAGACTTGGCTTCTTGACTTTACACAAGGCGCACTCTTTAGCCACCTTACGCACGAACGGGCGCAGTTGCGATATGTGGAAACGCTGTCTCACTTCGTTCACGACAGTCTCGCCATTGGCGTGAAGAAATCGTTGGTGGTACCATTCAACCAGCAGTCTAGTCACTGGATGGGCTTTCGGCAATATTACTGGAAACTTAGTGTCAAACGCGGCGACGGTCGCAGCAGATATCCTTCCATCAGAACGAATAACACCTGCTTCGTCCAAGTACGGAGACAGTTTGTATATTTTGCTGGTTTTCTCTAGCCGCGCCTGTTGTCCTGGCTGCTTGTCCCGCATTACTGACAAAGTCGCCACCTCGTCCGGATACTGCTCACACTGCACCCAACGAAAGATTGTGGTTTCGGCTGTTGCTAATTCCTCTTGAGTGAGTGGTCCGTCCAGTCGAGTCTCTCGTTTTACCGTTCGCCGTAGATTTTGTACGTAGCGATGAACATGTGCTACCGATCGATACAAATGCGTCAGTTTCGAGAATCGCTCCCACCTCACAAGTTGTGGCGGTACGATAACCTCCTTGTGCACCAAACACGACCTCAGCTCTTCGTCGGTCGTCGCGCCGACTGAATCTGCATCTACGGTCCATTGATCTTCTGGCAAATATAAATCGTTGTCACCACGGAACCAACGGCCGCCTGAGGACAAACACGGCCCTTTTCCCCACTTTGTCGCATCGTCGGCGACGTTCTTTCTCGATGATATCCAACGCCATTGCTTCGCCTCCGACTTGGACAAAATCTCACCTACTCGGCAAGCTACGAACTGGCGATATCTTCGATGATCTGAATTTATCCAAGCCAGCACCGTCTTAGAGTCACACCATAACACTGTCTTCTCGACTACGAGCGAGTGCCCAGTGAGGATGGTCTTCATCAAGCGAACTCCGATTACCGCTGCCATCAACTCCAACCGTGGGATGGAGTGTGCCTTCAGTGGAGCCACCTTGGATTTCCCACCGACTAACGCAACAGAAATCCCACCCGGAAATACCGCCCGAAAGTAAGCGACACACGCATAAGCTTCTTCGCTAGCATCCACGTAGATATGCAGTTGCAGCGACAAGATATCTTTCACCGAACGTTGCGGAAAGTAGCAACGCGGAATGCTAATCTGGTCCAGATGTTTGAACAAACTCGTCCACCGCATCCACTTCCCAAGTAACTCCTCCGGAATTAGTTGATCCCATGTCGTTTTCGCCCTCCACAGCTCCTGGATTAGTACCTTGCCGTGTATGAGGAAAAAACACAACAATCCTGCCGGATCGAATGGGCTCATCACTACTCGCAGTGCCTGGCGCTTAGTTGGATGCTCCGCACCCACCGCTAGCGTCGTTGTAAACGTGAAGACATCGTCGACCGGCTTCCAGTACATCCCGAGCACGCGTTCGGTTGAACTGTTCTTGTCCAGCTGGAGACACTTTTCTGTGACTGGGTCTCTCTCCCCGACCCGTGCGAGAACCTCGGTGGAATTTGAAAGCCAGTTCCGCAGATGAAATTCGCCGAGAGAGTGGACCAGTTTGACTTCATGTGCCAGCTTCACCGCTTCGTCAACGTCGTCAGCGCTGTCCAAGTAGTCATCCACGTAGTGCTTCCGGATAATTGCGTCGGCTGCAACTGGATACTGTCTTGAATGCTCCTTAGCGTTCAAATTCTTCACGAATTGTGCCGAACACGGTGAACACGTTGCACCAAACGTTGCGACGTCCATCAAATACACATCGGGGGCTTGTGTAGGATCATCTCGCCAAAGCAGTCGTTGCGCATGTCGATCTTCTCGTCGAATCCAAATCTGGTGAAACATCTCCTTCAGATCCGCGCACAGAGCGACCCGTTTCTCCCGGAAACCGTATAGAACATTGAGCAACGTATTTAGCAGATCCGGCCCTTTCAACAGCATCGTGTTGAGTGCGACTCCATCCACTTTGGCCGCTGCATCGCAGAAGATACGAACCTTGGACGGCTTCTTGGGATTGATGACCACTCCTAAAGGTAAGTACCACGTACGCCGTGGATCTGAATCATCGAGCTCCTTCCGGGTCGCTTTGTGTATGTACCCTTTCGCTTGATACTCAGAAAGCTGTCTCCTCACACTTTCGCCGATGAGTAAATCCCTCTGCATACGCCTTTCCAAACACTGCAGTCGTCGAACCGCCATCTGGTAGCTGTCCGGGAACTCGAAGCTATCGTACTTCCAGAGAAGCCCAGTTTCGAATCGCTGTCCGACCCGCTTAGTAGTTTCCATCAGGATCCGATTTGCTCGTTGAGTTTCCGCGGACTCAGGATGGGCGACTTCCATTATACCCAGACTCTCGACTGAGAAAAACTTCTCCACGAGCTCATGTAGGGTCTGCTCGGCCTCCTGGCACTCGCATATGTGGAAACTATGAACGATATCCCCTGACTTGTCCTGGTTGGATCCGTAGACCGTCCATCCCAAACGTGATTTTGCTGCTATCGGCTCTCCCGGTCGGCCATCTCGTAGCTTGAGTGTCGATGTAACGTGAGCGTTGTCGTTTCCGATGAGGATGCGCGGTACCGCTTGATCGTAATCATCGATCGGTAGGCCCTTTAGGTACGGAAAGGTTTCTGCGAGTTCCGCGTACCGCAAGGATTGTCGTGGTAAGTCCAGCTTGCTTACGGTGCGCACGTCCGACAAAGAATGTTTGGATGCCCCTGACCGTCCTGCTATTTCCAATGCGACCCGTTGAGAATTAGCTTCTGACCTCTTCACGTTCGCCGTCCACTGCAAGCACAATGGTTGCGGATCTCCTACAACCCCAAGGTCCTTTACCAACTCTTCGTCAATCAGCGTTCTCTCCGAGCCGTCGTCCAAGAAAGCATACACGGACACAGATCGATTGTTCCCATACAAAGTCACTGGAATAATACGAAAAAGCGTAGTCTTTCCAGCGGAATGATGGTTGGTGACAGCTTTGGAACTACTTGGCTTAGCTTCATTCGATACTTGCCTGGACCCATTCTTCGCCGAATTTCCGTCGTTCCCAAACTTCTTACAGCCATTTCCTGGCGTCTTTCCGTTTTCCCTGGCCTGCTGGGCTTCATTTGTGTCCCGTTTGGAGTGCAGCAAAGGGTGGTGACGCCGTTGACACCCGTCGATATCGCATTGCTTGCGATTCTTGCAGGGGCGCCTTCCGTGTGCTCCAAGACAGAGCCGACACAAGCCGAGTTTCTGTATTGTCTCCCAGCGTTCATCGACCGTTTTCTTGTCGAACTCTGAGCAGTCTTTTACCCGATGCCCCGGGTTTTTGCAAATGAAACACGCTGGGCTTGATGGGCGCATCGTAACGCCAGATGCTTCTTTGTTCGTCGCCATCAAAGAAGAATCCTCCATTGAGTGAGTTCCGCAGAAGTTTTTGTCCTTTCCGTTCTTCTCCTTCACTATTCGCGGCTGCTGTACAGGTTGCGGCCTAGGATCGTAGTTCACGGTCACGTCGGATGCCGCTCGCACGAGCGTCTGCATATACTGCGAGAAAGAACGCAGGTTCACTTCCCCGCAGCGCTGCTTGTATAGCGACCAGTCCAGTTTCATATGTGCTGGAAGCTTCTCTACCAACTCGAACAGTAGCATCGGATTGTTGAGATGCGCTTCATGCCTCCCGGCTTCCAGATGATCACAAAAATTCTGCACCGCCATACCGAAACCGATTAGCGTATCTAGTCTTTCCTGTTTTGGCGCAGGTACCCCTCGGATCCTCTGCAACAACGCATGGATCAACAATTCCGGTCTACCATAAAGTGTCTCCAGCGTAGCTAAAACATTTGGGACGCTCGCCGGTAGCAACAGTCGACTCCGCACCGATTCAAGTGCGTGCCCCTTCAAACACCGTTGCAACCTCGCCAAATTTTCCTCGTTCGAAAACCCGCACGTCTGAGTAGAGTTAACGTACGAGCTAATGAATAGCGGCCAGTCCTCCGGATTACCAGAAAAGATTGGCAACTCCTTGTTCATCACGTGTCTTGCCGCCAATTGTCGTGGTGTCGGTCCCCAATACGCCTGCTCGTCATGCAACGGAGGTTGCTGCGCACCAGCCTGGAACTCCGCAAACCGTGGTTGCTCCTGCGGTCCCAATTGGATTCCTGGTGGCACCGTCTGCCTTCTCGAAAACCTTTGCTCAGTGGGGATCACAGACGGTAACGGTTGGCCGGCGTACGACTGGGAATACTCTCCTCCCAGTAATTCTTCCACTGTCACTGGACCTCTAATCGGGCCTGCACTATCTCTATTCACTGCGGTCGATTGCGCGGCGATTGCAAAATTCGGATTACCAACTCGCGGAATGATAAACGAATTGCCTGCTGGAGGAGGCTGGGTGAGAGGAAAGGGATAGTTTTGGAAAGCATGCTGCTTGGGGATTACATTTGCGATGCCTTTGCTAAGCCTGGCGAGCGCGGAGGTAACCGAGAAAATGTTAGCCTGACCTCTACCAACTATTGGCGCTGTTGTGCTTTCGGCTCGACCGATAATACCCCCTAACGTTGGCTCAAACCCTGACTGCCCTAACGAAATACCTGCCAACGCTGCTTCTAGAATACCCTCGTTAATGCTAGTTGGTTGCTGCATGCCGTCCTGCCTAGCTTGTATTCCAGTTGCGGTCGTCGCGTTACTCGTACCAATAGCTGGAGCCTTCTCCGTCGGGACAACCAACGTCGAATGGGCGGCCTTCCACTGCTGTACCTTGCTGAAGGAACTCTGCACTGAGGCGACACTCCGGTTGTCTTCATCGCCTTCCCCACCTAGGTCAATCACCTCTCTCAAACGGAATGACTCGTTCATTACCGCCTGCTCTAGCTGCAATTGCCTCCGCTCAAACTCTGCTTCCTTTTTCTGCTTCTCTTGCTCCATCTTCCGCTCGTGCTCCCGGCGCTCCAACTCTATACGCTTCATCGCCAAAGCCTTCTGGGCCTCAAGTCTCTCGAGCTGTAGGCGAGCCCTTATTGCTCCAGCACTACAGGTTGAAGTGCTCGTTCCTGCTTTGCTGTTAGCCTTGCTTCCGGGTGCATCAATCACCGGAATCTGTGCCGACGGTCTCTGACAGTTTGGGCATGTAAACGGTCGGTCTGTCGCATCAATGCTGTCGTTCACACCCACACAGGAAAAATGCCACCACGAATCACAGTGACAACAGCTTACCATCCGATCCGTGTCAGGTTCATTACACTGGTTACAGTGTGTTTCCACGGTGGGGGCACTTCCTGTACAATTCGGCATTGCTTCGTGGTTATCTTGGACGATCTTTTAGATTGTTGGGTGGATTGAATAAACGGCTTTTCAGCATGAATCAGCTAAAAGATCGGTCAATTATTGTATCTCGTTAATTCCCAATAATTACGGCTAGATTACAGGGCAATACGCAAGTCACGTATCACCTAACCTCAATCGTGCACAATTCGAACGGTTGAGTGCGTTTCTTGGCCTTCCGGCACGGAAATAAATGTTTGCTTATATCTTCACGAATTCAACGTTCTATTTACTTAAACTTCCAACAATTTCTATCTATTCTTTATTCTTATATCTTTCTCTCATCTCTACGTGACGTCTATGTTTTTCTATCCTACCATTTCAAACGATCCTTTTTTTTTCCTTTTTCTATCCTTCCATTTCAAACGGTCCTTCTTCCCTTTTCCTATCCTTCCATTTCAAATGGTCCTCACTACATCAAAATTGTCCACCGACAGGTGGTCCACCGTGGAGTTGGAAGGGGTCAGCGGGACATACCGTAACACTTATATATAAATATTATAGTTTTGTTTCAAGTATGTCAGTGTCAGTGTCGACATGTTGCTTCTCAGGTTCGTGACAGTCGTGCACTTATATATGCTTATCAAGTGTGAAGAATGTAATAGACATTTCCACAATGTTACACAGCAAAAAAAAAATCATGAGTGTGAGATGTTCGGCTTTTCCTAGGTCATTCAGTCTGAGTTTTACATCTAAAGAGTCACAATATAAAATTTTACATTTCATAGCATGTAAAATCCTATTATCGGACAGAAAAATACGTCGCTGCGTTGTTTACGTCAAATGTTATTTTCATTTTTTCTAAGAATGTATATTGAACGTAATGAGGCATTAAATCATAGTTTAGATAAATGAGAAAGGCATAATTGCACCACTAGGTGTGTGTGTGTGTGTGTGTTAACCATCCTATCTCCCACTAGCTGGTAGTGATTTACAGAAAAAAGATGTTTGCATGTATTTAAACATTCATGCCAATAACTTGGTTCACGGATTTAGGAAGGTGTTAGCTCAATTGACTTTCCGACTTACCATTTTTGCAGTTTCCTACCTTCATTTCTATCTCCCATTTATGTCTCCTTTGACTCTCATCCACATTTTTTTGAATTCCTGCTTATTTAAGAAAGAAAAGGAGAAATACTAAAAAGAACCGATAGACTCCGTGTTTTCCTCAGCGCTTTCGTTTCTCTTAGTCTGGTGTCACTGCCTGTTGGACTTGTGTAAGTTGTTCCATTGGAGATCTTCAAGGGGCTGTAATTGGAGGAAGATCCGACCTCTATTCAGAAGTATCAGTTTTTCACATTAATAGATTATATGTGTGCACTACAAAGCAATCCCGTGTATAATGCAACCATTTTTGAACATTTATATGTACATACAGGGTGTTTGGTTCATGGTTAAGAATCTCTCGGGGGGTGATAGACTGCCATATTTGGAGAAAAAATTGTTCTACATTTACCATCAAATCTCAACCGTTACAGAGTTGTTGAACTTTTTGTGTAAAAAACTTATT